>NW_027459539.1:0-229974 GCF_050624435.1 Tenrec ecaudatus | reverse complement strand
GGCACATTGGTCCTTCCCCATGGCTTGGCGGTGCCCACAGGTTAGTCTCTCCGTGAGTGGGCCATGCTCTCCTTTTCCTGAGTCTCTGGGGTCTCTCATGGCAATTCCTAGTATTTTAGCTAGCTTCTTTGTCTCTGTCATGCTAGGGTCATCTCTGTTGTTATACACTCAATGAGCCACTTGTACCAAATCGCTAAGATTTTTCCCTTCAAACCCTTCCCACTTCTTTGTCATGTCTGAGGCAGACTGACTGAGTAATAAAGGCAATACTTATTGCCCTCCTGTTTTCAGTGCCTCCGGGCCGTTAGGGGTATAAAGCCCGTAGGCTTCCCTCAGCCACTCTAGAAAGGCAGGCGGATATTCTCTTATAGGAACCTGAAAATTCTCACTGACCTTAGATAAATTCATAGGTTTCCTAGCTCTTCTGCAGAGGGTCATGTAAGAGCAATGGTTGATACCTGGTAAAGTCCTCTGGGCCTTGCTAGGAATTGAGATCCCACATTGTTGGTGTAGTGGCCAAAAGAGTTTCTCTCAAGTGGGGAGTGCCCGCTCGCTGACCATCAGGTTCACTGACTGCTTACTGGGCCTCTGTCTGGAAGGGCTACCCTCCTCCGTTGTGAACAGCACCTGGAGAAGTTGTTGGCAAGCATTCCAGGTGGGCTGATGAGTATGGAAGTCATACCAGTACTAGTGTGTGTGGGGGGCTGCTTGTTAGGGGTGGGGGTGAGTTTGGGGGGCCGGTGGGGGAGGGAGTGACTCAATAAGGGCCTGTTAGAAGTTTTCTATTTCTGGACCCTAGAAACCTTATAGGGCGGGGGTTGAAAGAAAGGGTTTGAAGCCAGCTCTCCCACTCCCAGAGTTCTCCTGCAAAATGGGATAAAGCCGATTAGGGGAGAGTGATGGGGAGGGGAGGGGAGGGGAGGGGTGGGGGAGTGATGGGGGAGGGGAGGGCTGAGGGAGGGGAGGGGTGGGGGAGGGTGATGGGGAGGGATGGCCTCCACCTATGTGGTTTTGGGAACTTGGACCGTTTGTTTTTCCGGTCCTTCCATGTTTCCTGAAACCTTGGAAACAAGGGCCCTTTCTTTGCGGGAGGGAGTAAGTCTTTTATATTTGCAGGCTTCTTAGTGGCAATGTCAGCCCACACTTGAAGTAACGGGATCAGATCGGGATATCCTGGTTCCCTTTAACCATAACTATGAACTCTTAGTAACAGGGGATGGGAAAACTAGTCTTGCGTGGGTCAATCAGGGACTCCTTCTGCCCCATCACTTTTAAACAAATTGTAGAGTCTCCAAGCTTTTGGGTTGAAACCACATCCTCTTGGTGAATGCCGAGAGCAGGGGTCCTCAAACTACAACCTGTGGGCCACATGCAGACAGCCGAGGACGTTGATCCTTTCTGCCGGGTGTATGTGTCCCATTTATTTTTTTTTGAATTTCAAATCAAGATGTGCAGTGTGCACATGAATTTGTTCGTAATATTTGTTTTTTTAAACTATAGTCTTTCCTTCAAAAGGCCTGAGGGATAGTGAACTGGCCCCCTGGGTAAACAGTTTAAGGACCCCTGCCCTAAGGTATCCTGGACTTAGGGGTTATTAATCTCCCAGCCCTGAAACATCCCTGAACATTCTACCCGTTGTAGGAGGCACCATGGGAATTTGGACCCCGGGTAATTTACAAGCCTTTACTCCAATTGAACCCAAGAAAATTCAAAATGGCTTAGGCAGTTACTCTATTTTGGTCACTTTTGACTCGTCCTGCACTAGCCCATTATTTCCATTTAACTCTATAACGCGAAGCATGATGTTTTCATAACATTAAAAATGTATATATTAATACATATATATATATATATATTTATAACTATGAAAGTCCACAACAAAAAGAAAATTTTTTCCCAAAATTAAAATTGAAGCGTTATAGGGTTAAAAAGAAGGATGGGTCTTATCAGCGGGTCCAAGACCTTAGCATCATAAATGAATCAGTGATCCGACTGCACCTAGTAGTGCCCAAACCTGTGCCCTCCTAGGGGAAAGTGTGAATGCTTTTATCCCTCTTCCTGTACTTCCAATGAACAAACACACATGTCTGGTAATCCTAAGATTATTTTTGTTTCCTGTGACACTCACCTAATTTCAAGGCCACTGCCACCTCACAAGCTTAGCCTTGTCGTAGTCAAACTGTTCACCTTTTAGACCGTTTGTTTTTCTCAGAAGTTATCGGGTGATTAAAGCTTCTGAACCAAGTGTGCCAGGTCCACGACTACCATCTCCTGGACCACCTCAACCTTATCCATCTTGGATAAAGTTGCCCTCAATGGACAACCCCTCCCAGCAGTGTAGGAAGGGTATGGACCCAAAGCCCATCCTCGCCCCTTTTGCCAGCAGGAAGCAGCTAGAGATGTCGTCGCCCAGTACCCCCAAAGATTTGGGTCCATATCTCTTCAGGGGGGCAAATGTTAGGTAGCTATACTAGGGACTGGGGCATCCGTTATGCATGCCCATAGGGCCAAGATAAGAGCCCAGTTAGGAGAGGCACCCTGTGCATGCTCAGAGGTCCAGATTTCTGGCCATGAAGGGGAGGTCACCTGGGTGGTTCCTGTACCTGGATTGACCAATCTAGGCCATGTAAATTCAATTCAGCCACTGGGGTCGACCAGACTTGCCCACCACGCCTCCCTAACGCTCATAAAACTCTCTTGAGTGCAGACCAGGCTTCTGCATGATTTCTCTCTCACTCAGGAAGGCTCTTTGGAGGCAGCTGTGCTGCACATAAATGGCTGGTGGATACTGTTCAGATGCATGGCTTTCTGCTTGCAAGGGTTTTTGTCTCAGCTGACTGTAAGGGAGGAGGTAGTACGTCTGGATCACAGAGTATCCATGTCCACAAACGAGGCTGCTCATTCCACAGTCCTGGAAGTGCTTTATGAAAACCCTCTGCTTTGCAATGTCACTCCTTGTAGATTAGAGTGGGAGGGGCTGGGACCAAGGTATGCTGCCTCTTACTCCCAGTTGCAGGTTTCTGGATGCTGATTGTATCTCTTACAGCATCAGTTAGTGGGCTTGTTGTCTGCCTCAGGCTTTGTTCACGGAGATCCTCCAGCTAGTTGGTGGTGTGTGCGCATGAGCAGAGGCTTCCTGCCAATCCCCCATGAGTAGTAGAGCTCCCATGGTGTGGACTCCATGAAAGCCTTGCCCCAGGCAGCATGCTTACAAAGGAGGGTGGGCCCTGCAGGACAGAGGACCATTCCCCCTGTGGAATGGCCTCAGAGATCCACCTCCCTCTCTGGCCAGCTGCTGGGGCTGTGGGTCCTAAGCATCATGGCTGACTCAGTAATAGACACAGGGTGAGGCGACTCCAGTAGCTGTTTTGACTGGTCTAATCCAGCCTGAGATCATCCTTGCATGAGCCCTCTGCCAAGATTATTTTTGTTTCTTTTATGATCTTTTCATTAGTGGCTCCTACAACACTAACCACAATCCATAAATACATCATCTGTTTGAAGCACATCTGTACATTAATTGCCCTCCTTATTCACAAAATATCCACTCTCCACCCAAGCCCCTGGCCTCATCTCCTTATTTTTCCCCCCTCAATGCCCGCCACCCATCCCTCATCAATCCTTGGAAATGTACTAATTCTTTTGTCATATTTTCACCCACCTTTCTTTTGAGGTCAATGAAGATCCTTGTAATCGGTTCCCACTTTCCATCCTGCCCTTCCTCCACCCTCCCAGTATCTCCACTCATAACACTGGTAAAGGGCCCATCCACTCTGGATCCCCCGTGTTTGAAATTCCTATCGGTACTAGAATACCTTCTCTAGTTTGGCCAGATTAGTATGGTAGAACTGGGATCATGATAGTGGGGCAAGAGAAAGCATTAAGAACTAGAGGAAAGTTGTGTTTCATCTTTGCTGTCTCATACCCTGTATTCTTTAATCTCCACTCTGAGATCCTTCTGTAAGGGGATGTCCAGTGCACTGCAAATAGGTTTTGGGTCTATACCCGGCAGTCCCCTCTCATTCTCCATGATAAGATTTTTTTGTTCTCATGATGCCTGTTGCCTTATCCCTTTAAAACTTTGTGATCACACAGGCTGGTATGCTTTCTCCATGTGGGATCTGTTGCTTCAGAGCCAGATGGCTGTTTCTTTACCCTCAGGCCTTTAAGACCCCACACGCTATATCTTTAGGTAGCTGGACACCATCGGCTTTCTTCACCACATTTGCTTATGCAGCCGCTTTGTGGTCAGTGATTGTGTAGGGAAGGTGAGCATCTTAGAATGCCAATTTAATAGAACAGTGTTATTGCAATGAGGGAGTCCTTGAGCGGAGGCCCTATGTCCATCTGCTACCTTAATACTAAATCTATAAACATATGGACATAGATCTATTTCCCCATGCCCCTTTGTAAATATATGTACATATGTACATGCCTTTATTTAGACGTCTATAACTGGCCCTTGCTTCCCAGCTCACTCTTCTATACTCTTTGATTTTCCTCTTGTGCCCACTGACATGCTCAGTCTTCCTTTGGGTTTCAGTAATTCCTCTTGGTTACATTACCTTTGATCACGCCCTACCAGGCCTCCTACATCCCCCTCACTACCGTTTTCCATCACTTGTTGTACCCTTGTCTCTGGGTTTCTTTACAGCACTTCCTTTCCCCCCACCGTGCTCACTCCCATGCCCAATGGAAAGGGCCGGTCACATGTTTACTCCTCCAGATTGTTCATCCAGCCTCTCTTAATTAGACAGACCTGTAAAGGTAATAACATGCACAAAACAAGACTGAGCTAAACCAAGCAGCAAAAAGAAAAAAAAACAAACAAAAATGAAAACAAAACCCAACCCAAATCCAATGACACTAAAAGAAAACAACACTAACCAGAAAGAAAAGTACAAGGACTGTGTGGTGAACTTTAGGAGTGTTTTCCAGTCCAGTCTGTGGGGGCACCGAACCCTGACCACAAAGTCCACCTTTGGCATTCCCCGGGGACTTTGATGCTCCGTTTTCTTACTCTTCCGCTGCACTCTCTTAGTGTCATGCATCGAAGTGGCAGGATCAGTTCGGGCGCAGTTCCCACACTGTGTGTCCAGTGTTGTCCCCTCTAAGGCTAAGGGTCTTTGAGGGACGTTTCTCATCGTGGGGCTGCCCATGTGGTCTTCTCTGTGGATTGGCTTCTCTGATTGGGAACATCATCCTCAAGGTGTATTGGGCCAGGATGTGCTCCATTCTCCCCTCCTCCCCCTTGTTCTGCCCTGTGTTCTCTGATCAGATATGTCCCTCTCCGCGAGCTGCAGATCCGGTGCCATCCTGTGAAATACAATCTTTTGGGGCTGCAAGGATGTGGGGGCGTGGGTATCAGCTCAGATCTTTTGAGAGTCCAGGAGATATTGACTGCTCGATGGGCACAGTTCTGTGGGGCACCGTGCTCTTGGTCCAGACGCTGGTTGTGAATATGACTTTGTTGTTAACCAGTTGTGTGTCTCTGGGTCAACTCCCGTGTGTTTTTGAGTGAGTTTTCTAATCTGCGAAGTAAATGTACAGGATTATCCAGACTCCCATGTCAGCAAGTTATCGAGAGGGGTTAATCAGAGACTGTTTCATATAGTGTGTACCTGCGTGCCGCATTCTAGACCTGCGATGGCAATTATGAGCTCAGGATAGAGATGGTGTCCAGCAGGTAACATACGTGGCTCCATATTGAAACAGGAAGCCCACTGTGGAGATTTGGTCCTTCCGTTGATGGCCACCGGCCTCCTAGTCTTCTCCTGCTATAAGTGCTTCACTGGCTCAGCAGCTGAGCCAGAAGCCAGTGATATCATAACCAGGTGGCTAACTGGGCCAAAGGGCTGATAGATATTTGTTATTTTGTTGTCTTGGGAAACCCACCTACCCTCCATGCAAACCTTCTGGTGTGAGTTATCTGTGGAAGGAATCATAGGCTCACAGTAATTCACATCTTTCTTCTTGAAAATGTGCCCATATTCCTTTCTGAACCTGACAAGGTGGCCCCTGTGTCCACCAAGAAATTTACTGCCTGGCCTCCTACTTGGAGAGTTAGCCTGGGCTTTTGGCGGCGAAGTGAAACAGAGCCCTGACCCCTTCATTGAGCTTCTTCAAGCATTATTGTCTCTTGCTTGGGTCTTTCTACGTGCAGATGAGGCCCATCCACTCTAGTGGAGGGTCGTGCACCTCTCCTCGGGTTTTCAAGGCACTGATTTTTCCAGTGTCCTTCTTTCCTGCAGTAGGCACATTGGTCCTTCCCCATGGCTTGGCGGTGCCCACAGGTTAGTCTCTCCGTGAGTGGGCCATGCTCTCCTTTTCCTGAGTCTCTGGGGTATCTCATGGCAATTACGATTATTTTAGCTAGCTTCTTTGTCTCTGTCATGCTAGGGTCATCTCTGTTGTTATACACTCAATGAGCCACTTGTACCAAATCGCTAAGATTTTTCCCTTCAAACCCTTCCCACTTCTTTGTCATGTCTGAGGCAGACTGACTGAGTAATAAAGGCAATACTTATTGCCCTCCTGTTTTCAGTGCCTCCAGGCCGTTAGGGGTATAAAGCCCGTAGGCTTCCCTCAGCCACTCTAGAAAGGCAGGCGGATATTCTCTTATAGGAACCTGAAAATTCTCACTGACCTTAGATAAATTCATAGGTTTCCTAGCTCTTCTGCAGAGGGTCATGTAAGAGCAATGGTTGATACCTGGTAAAGTCCTCTGGGCCTTGCTAGGGATTGAGATCCCACATTGTTGGTGTAGTGGCCAAAAGAGTTTCTCTCAAGTGGGGAGTGCCCGCTCGCTGACCATCAGGTTCACTGACTGCTTACTGGGCCTCTGTCTGGAAGGGCTACCCTCCTCCGTTGTGAACAGCACCTGGAGAAGTTGTTGGCAAGCATTCCAGGTGGGCTTATGAGTATGGAAGTCATACCAGTACTAGTGTGTGTGGGGGGCTGCTTGTTAGGGGTGGGGGTGAGTTTGGGGGGCCGGTGGGGGAGGGAGTGACTCAATAAGGGCCTGTTAGAAGTTTTCTATTTCTGGACCCTAGAAACCTTATAGGGCGGGGGTTGAAAGAAAGGGTTTGAAGCCAGCTCTCCCACTCCCAGAGTTCTCCTGCAAAATGGGATAAAGCCGATTAGGGGAGAGTGATGGGGAGGGGAGGGGAGGGGAGGGGTGGGGGAGTGATGGGGGAGGGGAGGGCTGAGGGAGGGGAGGGGTGGGGGAGGGTGATGGGGAGGGATGGCCTCCACCTATGTGGTTTTGGGAACTTGGACCGTTTGTTTTTCCGGTCCTTCCATGTTTCCTGAAACCTTGGAAACAAGGGCCCTTTCTTTGCGGGAGGGAGTAAGTCTTTTATATTTGCAGGCTTCTTAGTGGCAATGTCAGCCCACACTTGAAGTAACGGGATCAGATCGGGATATCCTGGTTCCCTTTAACCATAACTATGAACTCTTAGTAACAGGGGATGGGAAAACTAGTCTTGCGTGGGTCAATCAGGGACTCCTTCTGCCCCATCACTTTTAAACAAATTGTAGAGTCTCCAAGCTTTTGGGTTGAAACCACATCCTCTTGGTGAATGCCGAGAGCAGGGGTCCTCAAACTACAACCTGTGGGCCACATGCAGACAGCCGAGGACGTTGATCCTTTCTGCCGGGTGTATGTGCCCCATTTATTTTTTTTTGAACTTCAAATCAAGATGTGCAGTGTGCACATGAATTTGTTCGTAATATTTGTTTTTTTAAACTATAGTCTTTCCTTCAAAAGGCCTGAGGGATAGTGAACTGGCCCCCTGGGTAAACAGTTTAAAGACCCCTGCCCTAAGGTATCCTGGACTTAGGGGTTATTAATCTCCCAGCCCTGAAACATCCCTGAACATTCTACCCGTTGTAGGAGGCACCATGGGAATTTGGACCCCGGGTAATTTACAAGCCTTTACTCCAATTGAACCCAAGAAAATTCAAAATGGCTTAGGCAGTTACTCTATTTTGGTCACTTTTGACTCGTCCTGCACTAGCCCATTATTTCCATTTAACTCTATAACGCGAAGCATGATGTTTTCATAACATTAAAAATGTATATATTAATACATATATATATATATATATTTATAACTATGAAAGTCCACAACAAAAAGAAAATTTTTTCCCAAAATTAAAATTGAAGCGTTATAGGGTTAAAAAGAAGGATGGGTCTTATCAGCGGGTCCAAGACCTTAGCATCATAAATGAATCAGTGATCCGACTGCACCTAGTAGTGCCCAAACCTGTGCCCTCCTAGGGGAAAGTGTGAATGCTTTTATCCCTCTTCCTGTACTTCCAATGAACAAACACACATGTCTGGTAATCCTAAGATTATTTTTGTTTCCTGTGACACTCACCTAATTTCAAGGCCACTGCCACCTCACAAGCTTAGCCTTGTCGTAGTCAAACTGTTCACCTTTTAGACCGTTTGTTTTTCTCAGAAGTTATCGGGTGATTAAAGCTTCTGAACCAAGTGTGCCAGGTCCACGACTACCATCTCCTGGACCACCTCAACCTTATCCATCCTGGATAAAGTTGCCCTCAATGGACAACCCCTCCCAGCAGTGTAGGAAGGGTATGGACCCAAAGCCCATCCTCGCCCCTTTTGCCAGCAGGAAGCAGCTAGAGATGTCGTCGCCCAGTACCCCCAAAGATTTGGGTCCATATCTCTTCAGGGGGGCAAATGTTAGGTAGCTATACTAGGGACTGGGGCATCCGTTATGCATGCCCATAGGGCCAAGATAAGAGCCCAGTTAGGAGAGGCACCCTGTGCATGCTCAGAGGTCCAGATTTCTGGCCATGAAGGGGAGGTCACCTGGGTGGTTCCTGTACCTGGATTGACCAATCTAGGCCATGTAAATTCAATTCAGCCACTGGGGTCGACCAGACTTGCCCACCACGCCTCCCTAACGCTCATAAAACTCTCTTGAGTGCAGACCAGGCTTCTGCATGATTTCTCTCTCACTCAGGAAGGCTCTTTGGAGGCAGCTGTGCTGCACATAAATGGCTGGTGGATACTGTTCAGATGCATGGCTTTCTGCTTGCAAGGGTTTTTGTCTCAGCTGACTGTAAGGGAGGAGGTAGTACGTCTGGATCACAGAGTATCCATGTCCACAAACGAGGCTGCTCATTCCACAGTCCTGGAAGTGCTTTATGAAAACCCTCTGCTTTGCAATGTCACTCCTTGTAGATTAGAGTGGGAGGG
Organism: Tenrec ecaudatus; assembly: GCF_050624435.1. Classification (NCBI taxonomy): domain Eukaryota; kingdom Metazoa; phylum Chordata; class Mammalia; order Afrosoricida; family Tenrecidae; genus Tenrec; species Tenrec ecaudatus. Next base: position 220,745 of record NW_027459539.1, on the reverse strand, counting down.
GCTGGGACCAAGGTATGCTGCCTCTTACTCCCAGTTGCAGGTTTCTGGATGCTGATTGTATCTCTTACAGCATCAGTTAGTGGGCTTGTTGTCTGCCTCAGGCTTTGTTCACGGAGATCCTCCAGCTAGTTGGTGGTGTGTGCGCATGAGCAGAGGCTTCCTGCCAATCCCCCATGAGTAGTAGAGCTCCCATGGTGTGGACTCCATGAAAGCCTTGCCCCAGGCAGCATGCTTACAAAGGAGGGTGGGCCCTGCAGGACAGAGGACCATTCCCCCTGTGGAATGGCCTCAGAGATCCACCTCCCTCTCTGGCCAGCTGCTGGGGCTGTGGGTCCTAAGCATCATGGCTGACTCAGTAATAGACACAGGGTGAGGCGACTCCAGTAGCTGTTTTGACTGGTCTAATCCAGCCTGAGATCATCCTTGCATGAGCCCTCTGCCAAGATTATTTTTGTTTCTTTTATGATCTTTTCATTAGTGGCTCCTACAACACTAACCACAATCCATAAATACATCATCTGTTTGAAGCACATCTGTACATTAATTGCCCTCCTTATTCACAAAATATCCACTCTCCACCCAAGCCCCTGGCCTCATCTCCTTATTTTTCCCCCCTCAATGCCCGCCACCCATCCCTCATCAATCCTTGGAAATGTACTAATTCTTTTGTCATATTTTCACCCACCTTTCTTTTGAGGTCAATGAAGATCCTTGTAATCGGTTCCCACTTTCCATCCTGCCCTTCCTCCACCCTCCCAGTATCTCCACTCATAACACTGGTAAAGGGCCCATCCACTCTGGATCCCCCGTGTTTGAAATTCCTATCGGTACTAGAATACCTTCTCTAGTTTGGCCAGATTAGTATGGTAGAACTGGGATCATGATAGTGGGGCAAGAGAAAGCATTAAGAACTAGAGGAAAGTTGTGTTTCATCTTTGCTGTCTCATACCCTGTATTCTTTAATCTCCACTCTGAGATCCTTCTGTAAGGGGATGTCCAGTGCACTGCAAATAGGTTTTGGGTCTATACCCGGCAGTCCCCTCTCATTCTCCATGATAAGATTTTTTTGTTCTCATGATGCCTGTTGCCTTATCCCTTTAAAACTTTGTGATCACACAGGCTGGTATGCTTTCTCCATGTGGGATCTGTTGCTTCAGAGCCAGATGGCTGTTTCTTTACCCTCAGGCCTTTAAGACCCCACACGCTATATCTTTAGGTAGCTGGACACCATCGGCTTTCTTCACCACATTTGCTTATGCAGCCGCTTTGTGGTCAGTGATTGTGTAGGGAAGGTGAGCATCTTAGAATGCCAATTTAATAGAACAGTGTTATTGCAATGAGGGAGTCCTTGAGCGGAGGCCCTATGTCCATCTGCTACCTTAATACTAAATCTATAAACATATGGACATAGATCTATTTCCCCATGCCCCTTTGTAAATATATGTACATATGTACATGCCTTTATTTAGACGTCTATAACTGGCCCTTGCTTCCCAGCTCACTCTTCTATACTCTTTGATTTTCCTCTTGTGCCCACTGACATGCTCAGTCTTCCTTTGGGTTTCAGTAATTCCTCTTGGTTACATTACCTTTGATCACGCCCTACCAGGCCTCCTACATCCCCCTCACTACCGTTTTCCATCACTTGTTGTACCCTTGTCTCTGGGTTTCTCTACACCACTTCCTTTCCCCCCACCGTGCTCACTCCCATGCCCAATGGAAAGGGCCGGTCACATGTTTACTCCTCCAGATTGTTCATCCAGCCTCTCTTAATTAGACAGACCTGTAAAGGTAATAACATGCACAAAACAAGACTGAGCTAAACCAAGCAGCAAAAAGAAAAAAAAACAAACAAAAATGAAAACAAAACCCAACCCAAATCCAATGACACTAAAAGAAAACAACACTAACCAGAAAGAAAAGTACAAGGACTGTGTGGTGAACTTTAGGAGTGTTTTCCAGTCCAGTCTGTGGGGGCACCGAACCCTGACCACAAAGTCCACCTTTGGCATTCCCCGGGGACTTTGATGCTCCGTTTTCTTACTCTTCCGCTGCACTCTCTTAGTGTCATGCATCGAAGTGGCAGGATCAGTTCGGGCGCAGTTCCCACACTGTTTGTCCAGTGTTGTCCCCTCTAAGGCTATGGGTCTTTGAGGGACGTTTCTCATCGTGGGGCTGCCCATGTGGTCTTCTCTGTGGATTGGCTTCTCTGATTGGGAACATCATCCTCAAGGTGTATTGGGCCAGGATGTGCTCCATTCTCCCCTCCTCCCCCTTGTTCTGCCCTGTGTTCTCTGATCAGATATGTCCCTCTCCGCGAGCTGCAGATCCGGTGCCATCCTGTGAAATACAATCTTTTGGGGCTGCAAGGATGTGGGGGGGTGGGTATCAGCTCAGATCTTTTGAGAGTCCAGGAGATATTGACTGCTCGATGGGCACAGTTCTGTGGGGCACCGTGCTCTTGGTCCAGACGCTGGTTGTGAATATGACTTTGTTGTTAACCAGTTGTGTGTCTCTGGGTCAACTCCCGTGTGTTTTTGAGTGAGTTTTCTAATCTGCAAAGTAAATGTACAGGATTATCCAGACTCCCATGTCAGCAAGTTATCGAGAGGGGTTAATCAGAGACTGTTTCATATAGTGTGTACCTGCGTGCCGCATTCTAGACCTGCGATGGCAATTATGAGCTCAGGATAGAGATGGTGTCCAGCAGGTAACATACGTGGCTCCATATTGAAACAGGAAGCCCACTGTGGAGATTTGGTCCTTCCGTTGATGGCCACCGGCCACCTAGTCTTCTCCTGCTATAAGTGCTTCACTGGCTCAGCAGCTGAGCCAGAAGCCAGTGATATCATAACCAGGTGGCTAACTGGGCCAAAGGGCTGATAGATATTTGTTATTTTGTTGTCTTGGGAAACCCACCTACCCTCCATGCAAACCTTCTGGTGTGAGTTATCTGTGGAAGGAATCATAGGCTCACAGTAATTCACATCTTTCTTCTTGAAAATGTGCCCATATTCCTTTCTGAACCTGACAAGGTGGCCCCTGTGTCCACCAAGAAATTTACTGCCTGGCCTCCTACTTGGAGAGTTAGCCTGGGCTTTTGGCGGCGAAGTGAAACAGAGCCCTGACCCCTTCATTGAGCTTCTTCAAGCATTATTGTCTCTTGCTTGGGTCTTTCTACGTGCAGATGAGGCCCATCCACTCTAGTGGAGGGTCGTGCACCTCTCCTGGGGTTTTCAAGGCACTGATTTTTCCAGTGTCCTTCTTTCCTGCAGTAGGCACATTGGTCCTTCCCCATGGCTTGGCGGTGCCCACAGGTTAGTCTCTCCGTGAGTGGGCCATGCTCTCCTTTTCCTGAGTCTCTGGGGTATCTCATGGCAATTACGATTATTTTAGCTAGCTTCTTTGTCTCTGTCGTGCTAGGGTCATCTCTGTTGTTATACACTCAATGAGCCACTTGTACCAAATCGCTAAGATTTTTCCCTTCAAACCCTTCCCACTTCTTTGTCATGTCTGAGGCAGACTGACTGAGTAATAAAGGCAATACTTATTGCCCTCCTGTTTTCAGTGCCTCCGGGCCGTTAGGGGTATAAAGCCCGTAGGCTTCCCTCAGCCACTCTAGAAAGGCAGGCGGATATTCTCTTATAGGAACCTGAAAATTCTCACTGACCTTAGATAAATTCATAGGTTTCCTAGCTCTTCTGCAGAGGGTCATGTAAGAGCAATGGTTGATACCTGGTAAAGTCCTCTGGGCCTTGCTAGGAATTGAGATCCCACATTGTTGGTGTAGTGGCCAAAAGAGTTTCTCTCAAGTGGGGAGTGCCCGCTCGCTGACCATCAGGTTCACTGACTGCTTACTGGGCCTCTGTCTGGAAGGGCTACCCTCCTCCGTTGTGAACAGCACCTGGAGAAGTTGTTGGCAAGCATTCCAGGTGGGCTGATGAGTATGGAAGTCATACCAGTACTAGTGTGTGTGGGGGGCTGCTTGTTAGGGGTGGGGGTGAGTTTGGGGGGCCGGTGGGGGAGGGAGTGACTCAATAAGGGCCTGTTAGAAGTTTTCTATTTCTGGACCCTAGAAACCTTATAGGGCGGGGGTTGAAAGAAAGGGTTTGAAGCCAGCTCTCCCACTCCCAGAGTTCTCCTGCAAAATGGGATAAAGCCGATTAGGGGAGAGTGATGGGGAGGGGAGGGGAGGGGAGGGGTGGGGGAGTGATGGGGGAGGGGAGGGGTGAGGGAGGGGAGGGGTGGGGGAGGGTGATGGGGAGGGATGGCCTCCACCTATGTGGTTTTGGGAACTTGGACCGTTTGTTTTTCCGGTCCTTCCATGTTTCCTGAAACCTTGGAAACAAGGGCCCTTTCTTTGCGGGAGGGAGTAAGTCTTTTATATTTGCAGGCTTCTTAGTGGCAATGTCAGCCCACACTTGAAGTAACGGGATCAGATCGGGATATCCTGGTTCCCTTTAACCATAACTATGAACTCTTAGTAACAGGGGATGGGAAAACTAGTCTTGCGTGGGTCAATCAGGGACTCCTTCTGCCCCATCACTTTTAAACAAATTGTAGAGTCTCCAAGCTTTTGGGTTGAAACCACATCCTCTTGGTGAATGCCGAGAGCAGGGGTCCTCAAACTACAACCTGTGGGCCACATGCAGACAGCCGAGGACGTTGATCCTTTCTGCCGGGTGTATGTGCCCCATTTATTTTTTTTTGAACTTCAAATCAAGATGTGCAGTGTGCACATGAATTTGTTCGTAATATTTGTTTTTTTAAACTATAGTCTTTCCTTCAAAAGGCCTGAGGGATAGTGAACTGGCCCCCTGGGTAAACAGTTTAAGGACCCCTGCCCTAAGGTATCCTGGACTTAGGGGTTATTAATCTCCCAGCCCTGAAACATCCCTGAACATTCTACCCGTTGTAGGAGGCACCATGGGAATTTGGACCCCGGGTAATTTACAAGCCTTTACTCCAATTGAACCTAAGAAAATTCAAAATGACTTAGGCAGTTACTCTATTTTGGTCACTTATGACTCGTCCTGCACTAGCCCATTATTTCCATTTAACTCTATAACGCGAAGCATGATGTTTTCATAACATTAAAATGTATATATTAATACATATATATATATATATTTATAACTATGAAAGTCCACAACAAAAAGAAAATTTTTTCCCAAAATTAAAATTGAAGCGTTATAGGGTTAAAAAGAAGGATGGGTCTTATCAGCGGGTCCAAGACCTTAGCATCATAAATGAATCAGTGATCCGACTGCACCTAGTAGTGCCCAAACCTGTGCCCTCCTAGGGGAAAGTGTGAATGCTTTTATCCCTCTTCCTGTACTTCCAATGAACAAACACACATGTCTGGTAATCCTAAGATTATTTTTGTTTCCTGTGACACTCACCTAATTTCAAGGCCACTGCCACCTCACAAGCTTAGCCTTGTCGTAGTCAAACTGTTCACCTTTTAGACCGTTTGTTTTTCTCAGAAGTTATCGGGTGATTAAAGCTTCTGAACCAAGTGTGCCAGGTCCACGACTACCATCTCCTGGACCACCTCAACCTTATCCATCCTGGATAAAGTTGCCCTCAATGGACAACCCCTCCCAGCAGTGTAGGAAGGGTATGGACCCAAAGCCCCACCTCGCCCCTTTTGCCAGCAGGAAGCAGCTAGAGATGTCGTCGCCCAGTACCCCCAAAGATTTGGGTCCATATCTCTTCAGGGGGGCAAATGTTAGGTAGCTATACTAGGGACTGGGGCATCCGTTATGCATGCCCATAGGGCCAAGATAAGAGCCCAGTTAGGAGAGGCACCCTGTGCATGCTCAGAGGTCCAGATTTCTGGCCATGAAGGGGAGGTCACCTGGGTGGTTCCTGTACCTGGATTGACCAATCTAGGCCATGTAAATTCAATTCAGCCACTGGGGTCGGCCAGACTTGCCCACCACGCCTCCCTAATGCTCATAAAACTCTCTTGAGTGCAGACCAGGCTTCTGCATGATTTCTCTCTCACTCAGGAAGGCTCTTTGGAGGCAGCTGTGCTGCACATGAGTGGCTGGTGGATACTGTTCAGATGCATGGCTTTCTGCTTGCAAGGGTTTTTGTCTCAGCTGACTGTAAGGGAGGAGGTAGTACGTCTGGATCACAGAGTATCCATGTCCACAAAGGAGGCTGCTCATTCCACAGTCCTGGAAGTGCTTTATGAAAACCCTCTGCTTTGCAATGTCACTCCTTGTAGATTAGAGTGGGAGGGGCTGGGACCAAGGTATGCTGCCTCTTACTCCCAGTTGCAGGTTTCTGGATGCTGATTGTATCTCTTACAGCATCAGTTAGTGGGCTTGTTGTCTGCCTCAGGCTTTGTTCACGGAGATCCTCCAGCAAGTTGTTGGTGTGTGCGCATGAGCAGAGGCTTCCTGCCAATCCCCCATGATTAGTAGAGCTCCCATGGTGTGGACTCCATGAAAGCCTTGCCCCAGGCAGCATGCTTACAAAGGAGGGTGTGCCCTGCAGGACAGAAGACCATTCCCCCTGTGGAATGGCCTCAGAGATCCACCTCCCTCTCTGGCCAGCTGCTGGGGCTGTGGGTCCTAAGCATCATGGCTGACTCAGTAATAGACACAGGGTGAGGCGACTCCAGTAGCTGTTTTGACTGGTCTAATCCAGCCTGAGATCATCCTTGCATGAGCCCTCTGCCAAGATTATTTTTGTTTCTTTTATGATCTTTTCATTAGTGGCTCCTACAACACTAACCACAATCCATAAATACATCATCTGTTTGAAGCACATCTGTACATTAATTTCCCTCCTTATTCACAAAATATCCACTCTCCACCCAAGCCCCTGGCCTCAGCTCCTCATTTTTCCCCCCTCAATGCCCGCCACCCATCCCTCATCAATCCTTGGAAATGTACTAATTCTTTTGTCATATTTTCACCCACCTTTCTTTTGAGGTCAATGAAGATCCTTGTAATCGGTTCCCACTTTCCATCCTGCCCTTCCTCCACCGTCCCAGTATCTCCACTCATAACACTGGTAAAGGGCCCATCCACTCTGGATCCCCCGTGTTTGAAATTCCTATCGGTACTAGAATACCTTCTCTAGTTTGGCCAGATTAGTATGGTAGAACTGGGATCATGATAGTGGGGCAAGAGAAAGCATTAAGAACTAGAGGAAAGTTGTGTTTCATCTTTGCTGTCTCATACCCTGTATTCTTTAATCTCCACTCTGAGATCCTTCTGTAAGGGGATGTCCAGTGCACTGCAAATAGGTTTTGGGTCTATACCCGGCAGTCCCCTCTCATTCTCCATGATAAGATTTTTTTGTTCTCATGATGCCTGTTGCCTTATCCCTTTAAAACTTTGTGATCACACAGGCTGGTATGCTTTCTCCATGTGGGATCTGTTGCTTCAGAGCCAGATGGCTGTTTCTTTACCCTCAGGCCTTTAAGACCCCACACGCTATATCTTTAGGTAGCTGGACACCATCGGCTTTCTTCACCACATTTGCTTATGCAGCCGCTTTGTGGTCAGTGATTGTGTAGGGAAGGTGAGCATCTTAGAATGCCAATTTAATAGAACAGTGTTATTGCAATGAGGGAGTCCTTGAGCGGAGGCCCTATGTCCATCTGCTACCTTAATACTAAATCTATAAACATATGGACATAGATCTATTTCCCCATGCCCCTTTGTAAATATATGTACATATGTACATGCCTTTATTTAGACGTCTATAACTGGCCCTTGCTTCCCAGCTCACTCTTCTATACTCTTTGATTTTCCTCTTGTGCCCACTGACATGCTCAGTCTTCCTTTGGGTTTCAGTAATTCCTCTTGGTTACATTACCTTTGATCACGCCCTACCAGGCCTCCTACATCCCCCTCACTACCGTTTTCCATCACTTGTTGTACCCTTGTCTCTGGGTTTCTTTACACCACTTCCTTTCCCCCCACCGTGCTCACTCCCATGCCCAATGGAAAGGGCCGGTCACATGTTTACTCCTCCAGATTGTTCATCCAGCCTCTCTTAATTAGACAGACCTGTAAAGGTAATAACATGCACAAAACAAGACTGAGCTAAACCAAGCAGCAAAAAGAAAAAAAAACAAACAAAAATGAAAACAAAACCCAACCCAAATCCAATGACACTAAAAGAAAACAACACTAACCAGAAAGAAAAGTACAAGGACTGTGTGGTGAACTTTAGGAGTGTTTTCCAGTCCAGTCTGTGGGGACACCGAACCCTGACCACAAAGTCCACCTTTGGCATTCCCCGGGGACTTTGATGCTCCGTTTTCTTACTCTTCCGCTGCACTCTCTTAGTGTCATGCATCGAAGTGGCAGGATCAGTTCGGGCGCAGTTCCCACACTGTGTGTCCAGTGTTGTCCCCTCTAAGGCTATGGGTCTTTGAGGGACGTTTCTCATCGTGGGGCTGCCCATGTGGTCTTCTCTGTGGATTGGCTTCTCTGATTGGGAACATCATCCTCAAGGTGTATTGGGCCAGGATGTGCTCCATTCTCCCCTCCTCCCCCTTGTTCTGCCCTGTGTTCTCTGATCAGATATGTCCCTCTCCGCGAGCTGCAGATCCGGTGCCATCCTGTGAAATACAATCTTTTGGGGCTGCAAGGATGTGGGGGGGTGGGTATCAGCTCAGATCTTTTGAGAGTCCAGGAGATATTGACTGCTCGATGGGCACAGTTCTGTGGGGCACCGTGCTCTTGGTCCAGACGCTGGTTGTGAATATGACTTTGTTGTTAACCAGTTGTGTGTCTCTGGGTCAACTCCCGTGTGTTTTTGAGTGAGTTTTCTAATCTGCAAAGTAAATGTACAGGATTATCCAGACTCCCATGTCAGCAAGTTATCGAGAGGGGTTAATCAGAGACTGTTTCATATAGTGTGTACCTGCGTGCCGCATTCTAGACCTGCGATGGCAATTATGAGCTCAGGATAGAGATGGTGTCCAGCAGGTAACATACGTGGCTCCATATTGAAACAGGAAGCCCACTGTGGAGATTTGGTCCTTCCGTTGATGGCCACCGGCCACCTAGTCTTCTCCTGCTATAAGTGCTTCACTGGCTCAGCAGCTGAGCCAGAAGCCAGTGATATCATAACCAGGTGGCTAACTGGGCCAAAGGGCTGATAGATATTTGTTATTTTGTTGTCTTGGGAAACCCACCTACCCTCCATGCAAACCTTCTGGTGTGAGTTATCTGTGGAAGGAATCATAGGCTCACAGTAATTCACATCTTTCTTCTTGAAAATGTGCCCATATTCCTTTCTGAACCTGACAAGGTGGCCCCTGTGTCCACCAAGAAATTTACTGCCTGGCCTCCTACTTGGAGAGTTAGCCTGGGCTTTTGGCGGCGAAGTGAAACAGAGCCCTGACCCCTTCATTGAGCTTCTTCAAGCATTATTGTCTCTTGCTTGGGTCTTTCTACGTGCAGATGAGGCCCATCCACTCTAGTGGAGGGTCGTGCACCTCTCCTCGGGTTTTCAAGGCACTGATTTTTCCAGTGTCCTTCTTTCCTGCAGTAGGCACATTGGTCCTTCCCCATGGCTTGGCGGTGCCCACAGGTTAGTCTCTCCGTGAGTGGGCCATGCTCTCCTTTTCCTGAGTCTCTGGGGTATCTCATGGCAATTACGATTATTTTAGCTAGCTTCTTTGTCTCTGTCGTGCTAGGGTCATCTCTGTTGTTATACACTCAATGAGCCACTTGTACCAAATCGCTAAGATTTTTCCCTTCAAACCCTTCCCACTTCTTTGTCATGTCTGAGGCAGACTGACTGAGTAATAAAGGCAATACTTATTGCCCTCCTGTTTTCAGTGCCTCCGGGCCGTTAGGGGTATAAAGCCCGTAGGCTCCCCTCAGCCACTCTAGAAAGGCAGGCGGATATTCTCTTATAGGAACCTGAAAATTCTCACTGACCTTAGATAAATTCATAGGTTTCCTAGCTCTTCTGCAGAGGGTCATGTAAGAGCAATGGTTGATACCTGGTAAAGTCCTCTGGGCCTTGCTAGGAATTGAGATCCCACATTGTTGGTGTAGTGGCCAAAAGAGTTTCTCTCAAGTGGGGAGTGCCCGCTCGCTGACCATCAGGTTCACTGACTGCTTACTGGGCCTCTGTCTGGAAGGGCTACCCTCCTCCGTTGTGAACAGCACCTGGAGAAGTTGTTGGCAAGCATTCCAGGTGGGCTGATGAGTATGGAAGTCATACCAGTACTAGTGTGTGTTGGGGGCTGATTGTTAGGGGTGGGGGTGAGTTTGGGGGGCCGGTGGGGGAGGGAGTGACTCAATAAGGGCCTGTTAGAAGTTTTCTATTTCTGGACCCTAGAAACCTTATAGGGCGGGGGTTGAAAGAAAGGGTTTGAAGCCAGCTCTCCCACTCCCAGAGTTCTCCTGCAAAATGGGATAAAGCCGATTATGGGAGAGTGATGGGGAGGGGAGGGGAGGGGAGGGGTGGGGGAGTGATGGGGGAGGGGAGGGGTGAGGGAGGGGAGGGGTGGGGGAGGGTGATGGGGAGGGATGGCCTCCACCTATGTGGTTTTGCGAACTTGGACCGTTTGTTTTTCTGGTCCTTCCATGTTTCCTGAAACCTTGGAAACAAGGGCCCTTTCTTTGTGGGAGGGAGTAAGTCTTTTATATTTGCAGGCTTCTTAGTGGCAATGTCAGCCCACACTTGAAGTAACGGGATCAGATCGGGATATCCTGGTTCCCTTTAACCATAACTATGAACTCTTAGTAATAGGGGATGGGAAAACTAGTCTTGCGTGGGTCAATCAGGGACTCCTTCTGCCCCATCACTTTTAAACAAATTGTAGAGTCTCCAAGCTTTTGGGTTGCAACCACATCCTCTTGGTGAATGCCGAGAGCAAGGGTCCTCAAACTACAACCTGTGGGCCACATGCAGACAGCCGAGGACGTTGATCCTTTCTGCCGGGTGTATGTGCCCCATTTATTTTTTTTTTTGAACTTCAAATCAAGATGTGCAGTGTGCACATGAATTTGTTCGTAATATTTGTTTTTTTAAACTATAGTCTTTCCTTCAAAAGGCCTGAGGGATAGTGAACTGGCCCCCTGGGTAAACAGTTTAAGGACCCCTGCCCTAAGGTATCCTGGACTTAGGGGTTATTAATCTCCCAGCCCTGAAACATCCCTGAACATTCTACCCGTTGTAGGAGGCACCATGGGAATTTGGAGCCCGGGTAATTTACAAGCCTTTACTCCAATTGAACCCAAGAAAATTCAAAATGGCTTAGGCAGTTACTCTATTTTGGTCACTTTTGACTCGTCCTGCACTAGCCCATTATTTCCATTTAACTCTATAACGCGAAGCATGATGTTTTCATAACATTAAAAAATGTATATATTAATACATATATATATTTATAACTATGAAAGTCCACAACAAAAAGAAAATTTTTCCCAAAATTAAAATTGAAGCGTTATAGGGTTAAAAAGAAGGATGGGTCTTATCAGCGGGTCCAAGACCTTAGCATCATAAATGAATCAGTGATCAGACTGCACCTAGTAGTGCCCAAACCTGTGCCCTCCTAGGGGAAAGTGTGAATGCTTTTATCCCTCTTCCTGTACTTCCAATGAACAAACACACATGTCTGGTAATCCTAAGATTATTTTTGTTTCCTGTGACACTCACCTAATTTCAAGGCCACTGCCACCTCACAAGCTTAGCCTTGTCGTAGTCAAACTGTTCACCTTTTAGACCGTTTGTTTTTCTCAGAAGTTATCGGGTGATTAAAGCTTCTGAACCAAGTGTGCCAGGTCCACGACTACCATCTCCTGGACCACCTCAACCTTATCCATCCTGGATAAAGTTGCCCTCAATGGACAACCCCTCCCAGCAGTGTAGGAAGGGTATGGACCCAAAGCCCCACCTCGCCCCTTTTGCCAGCAGGAAGCAGCTAGAGATGTCGTCGCCCAGTACCCCCAAAGATTTGGGTCCATATCTCTTCAGGGGGGCAAATGTTAGGTAGCTATACTAGGGACTGGGGCATCCGTTATGCATGCCCATAGGGCCAAGATAAGAGCCCAGTTAGGAGAGGCACCCTGTGCATGCTCAGAGGTCCAGATTTCTGGCCATGAAGGGGAGGTCACCTGGGTGGTTCCTGTACCTGGATTGACCAATCTAGGCCATGTAAATTCAATTCAGCCACTGGGGTCGGCCAGACTTGCCCACCACGCCTCCCTAACGCTCATAAAACTCTCTTGAGTGCAGACCAGGCTTCTGCATGATTTCTCTCTCACTCAGGAAGGCTCTTTGGAGGCAGCTGTGCTGCACATGAGTGGCTGGTGGATACTGTTCAGATGCATGGCTTTCTGCTTGCAAGGGTTTTTGTCTCAGCTGACTGTAAGGGAGGAGGTAGTACGTCTGGATCACAGAGTATCCATGTCCACAAACGAGGCTGCTCATTCCACAGTCCTGGAAGTGCTTTATGAAAACCCTCTGCTTTGCAATGTCACTCCTTGTAGATTAGAGTGGGAGGGGCTGGGACCAAGGTATGCTGCCTCTTACTCCCAGTTGCAGGTTTCTGGATGCTGATTGTAGCTCTTACAGCATCAGTTAGTGGGCTTGTTGTCTGCCTCAGGCTTTGTTCACGGAGATCCTCCAGCTAGTTGGTGGTGTGTGCGCATGAGCAGAGGCTTCCTGCCAATCCCCCATGAGTAGTAGAGCTCCCATGGTGTGGACTCCATGAAAGCCTTGCCCCAGGCAGCATGCTTACAAAGGAGGGTGGGCCCTGCAAGACAGAGGACCATTCCCCCTGTGGAATGGCCTCAGAGATCCACCTCCCTCTCTGGCCAGCTGCTGGGGCTGTGGGTCCTAAGCATCATGGCTGACTCAGTAATAGACACAGGGTGAGGCGACTCCAGTAGCTGTTTTGACTGGTCTAATCCAGCCTGAGATCATCCTTGCATGAGCCCTCTGCCAAGATTATTTTTGTTTCTTTTATGATCTTTTCATTAGTGGCTCCTACAACACTAACCACAATCCATAAATACATCATCTGTTTGAAGCACATCTGTACATTAATTGCCCTCCTTATTCACAAAATATCCACTCTCCACCCAAGCCCCTGGCCTCAGCTCCTCATTTTTCCCCCCTCAATGCCCGCCACCCATCCCTCATCAATCCTTGGAAATGTACTAATTCTTTTGTCATATTTTCACCCACCTTTCTTTTGAGGTCAATGAAGATCCTTGTAATCGGTTCCCACTTTCCATCCTGCCCTTCCTCCACCCTCCCAGTATCTCCATTCATAACACTGGTAAAGGGCCCATCCACTCTGGATTCCCCATGTTTGAAATTCCTATCGGTACTAGAATACCTTCTCTAGTTTGGTCAGATTAGTATGGTAGAACTGGGATCATGATAGTGGGGCAAGAGAAAGCATTAAGAACTAGAGGAAAGTTGTGTTTCATCTTTGCTGTCTCATACCCTGTATTCTTTAATCTCCACTCTGAGATCCTTCTGTAAGGGGATGTCCAGTGCACTGCAAATAGGTTTTGGGTCTATACCCGGCAGTCCCCTCTCATTCTCCATGATAAGATTTTTTTGTTCTCATGATGCCTGTTGCCTTATCCCTTTAAAACTTTGTGATCACACAGGCTGGTATGCTTTCTCCATGTGGGCTCTGTTGCTTCAGAGCCAGATGGCTGTTTCTTTACCCTCAGGCCTTTAAGACCCCACACGCTATATCTTTAGGTAGCTGGACACCATCGGCTTTCTTCACCACATTTGCTTATGCAGCCGCTTTGTGGTCAGTGATTGTGTAGGGAAGGTGAGCATCTTAGAATGCCAATTTAATAGAACAGTGTTATTGCAATGAGGGAGTCCTTGAGCGGAGGTCCTATGTCCATCTGCTACCTTAATACTAAATCTATAAACATATGGACATAGATCTATTTCCCCATGCCCCTTTGTAAATATATGTACATATGTACATGCCTTTATTTAGACGTCTATAACTGGCCCTTGCTTCCCAGCTCACTCTTCTATACTCTTTGATTTTCCTCTTGTGCCCACTGACATGCTCAGTCTTCCTTTGGGTTTCAGTAATTCCTCTTGGTTACATTACCTTTGATCACGCCCTACCAGGCCTCCTACATCCCCCTCACTACCGTTTTCCATCACTTGTTGTACCCTTGTCTCTGGGTTTCTTTACACCACTTCCTTTCCCCCCACCGTGCTCACTCCCATGCCCAATGGAAAGGGCCGGTCACATGTTTACTCCTCCAGATTGTTCATCCAGCCTCTCTTAATTAGACAGACCTGTAAAGGTAATAACATGCACAAAACAAGACTGAGCTAAACCAAGCAGCAAAAAGAAAAAAAAACAAACAAAAATGAAAACAAAACCCAACCCAAATCCAATGACACTAAAAGAAAACAACACTAACCAGAAAGAAAAGTACAAGGACTGTGTGGTGAACTTTAGGAGTGTTTTCCAGTCCAGTCTGTGGGGGCACCGAACCCTGACCACAAAGTCCACCTTTGGCATTCCCCGGGGACTTTGATGCTCCGTTTTCTTACTCTTCCGCTGCACTCTCTTAGTGTCATGCATCGAAGTTGCAGGATCAGTTCGGGTGCAGTTCCCACACTGTGTGTCCAGTGTTGTCCCCTCTAAGGCTATGGGTCTTTGAGGGACGTTTCTCATCGTGGGGCTGCCCATGTGGTCTTCTCTGTGGATTGGCTTCTCTGATTGGGAACATCATCCTCAAGGTGTATTGGGCCAGGATGTGCTCCATTCTCCCCTCCTCCCCCTTGTTCTGCCCTGTGTTCTCTGATCAGATATGTCCCTCTCCGCGAGCTGCAGATCCGGTGCCATCCTGTGAAATACAATCTTTTGGGGCTGCAAGGATGTGGGGGGGGGGTGGGTATCAGCTCAGATCTTTTGAGAGTCCAGGAGATATTGACTGCTCGATGGGCACAGTTCTGTGGGGCACCGTGCTCTTGGTCCAGACGCTGGTTGTGAATATGACTTTGTTGTTAACCAGTTGTGTGTCTCTGGGTCAACTCCCGTGTGTTTTTGAGTGAGTTTTCTAATCTGCAAAGTAAATGTACAGGATTATCCAGACTCCCATGTCAGCAAGTTATCGAGAGGGGTTAATCAGAGACTGTTTCATATAGTGTGTACCTGCGCGCCGCATTCTAGACCTGCGATGGCAATTATGAGCTCAGGATAGAGATGGTGTCCAGCAGGTAACATACGTGGCTCCATATTGAAACAGGAAGCCCACTGTGGAGATTTGGTCCTTCCGTTGATGGCCACTGGCCACCTAGTCTTTTCCTGCTATAACTGCTTCACTGGCTCAGCAGCTGAGCCAGAAGCCAGTGATATCATAACCAGGTGGCTAACTGGGCCAAAGGGCTGATAGATATTTGTTATTTTGTTGTCTTGGGAAACCCACCTACCCTCCATGCAAACCTTCTGGTGTGAGTTATCTGTGGAAGGAATCATAGGCTCACAGTAATTCACATCTTTCTTCTTGAAAATGTGCCCATATTCCTTTCTGAACCTGACAAGGTGGCCCCTGTGTCCACCAAGAAATTTACTGCCTGGCCTCCTACTTGGAGAGTTAGCCTGGGCTTTTGGCGGCGAAGTGAAACAGAGCCCTGACCCCTTCATTGAGCTTCTTCAAGCATTATTGTCTCTTGCTTGGGTCTTTCTACGTGCAGATGAGGCCCATCCACTCTAGTGGAGGGTCGTGCACCTCTCCTGGGGTTTTCAAGGCAATGATTTTTCCAGTGTCCTTCTTTCCTGCAGTAGGCACATTGGTCCTTCCCCATGGCTTGGCGGTGCCCACAGGTTAGTCTCTCCGTGAGTGGGCCATGCTCTCCTTTTCCTGAGTCTCTGGGGTATCTCATGGCAATTATGATTATTTTAGCTAGCTTCTTTGTCTCTGTCGTGCTAGGGTCATCTCTGTTGTTATACACTCAATGAGCCACTTATACCAAATCGCTAAGATTTTTCCCTTCAAACCCTTCCCACTTCTTTGTCATGTCTGAGGCAGACTGACTGAGTAATAAAAGCAATACTTATTGCCCTCCTGTTTTCAGTGCCTCCGGGCCGTTAGGGGTATAAAGCCCGTAGGCTTCCCTCAGCCACTCTAGAAAGGCAGGCGGATATTCTCTTATAGGAACCTGAAAATTCTCACTGACCTTAGATAAATTCATAGGTTTCCTAGCTCTTCTGCAGAGGGTCATGTAAGAGCAATGGTTGATACCTGGTAAAGTCCTCTGGGCCTTGCTAGGAATTGAGATCCCACATTGTTGGTGTAGTGGCCAAAAGAGTTTCTCTCAAGTGGGGAGTGCCCGCTCGCTGACCATCAGGTTCACTGACTGCTTACTGGGCCTCTGTCTGGAAGGGCTACCCTCCTCCGTTGTGAACAGCACCTGGAGAAGTTGTTGGCAAGCATTCCAGGTGGGCTGATGAGTATGGAAGTCATACCAGTACTAGTGTGTGTGGGGGGATGCTTGTAAGGGGTGGGGGTGAGTTTGGGGGGTCGGTGGGGGAGGGAGTGACTCAATAAGGGCCTGTTAGAAGTTTTCTATTTCTGGACCCTAGAAACCTTATAGGGCGGGGGTTGAAAGAAAGGGTTTGAAGCCAGCTCTCCCACTCCCAGAGTTCTCCTGCAAAATGGGATAAAGCCGATTAGGGGAGAGTGATGGGGAGGGGAGGGGAGGGGAGGGGTGGGGGAGTGATGGGGGAGGGGAGGGGTGAGGGAGGGGAGGGGTGGGGGAGGGTGATGGGGAGGGATGGCCTCCACCTATGTGGTTTTGGGAACTTGGACCGTTTGTTTTTCCGGTCCTTCCATGTTTCCTGAAACCTTGGAAACAAGGGCCCTTTCTTTGTGGGAGGGAGTAAGTCTTTTATATTTGCAGGCTTCTTAGTGGCAATGTCAGCCCACACTTGAAGTAACGGGATCAGATCGGGATATCCTGGTTCCCTTTAACCATAACTATGAACTCTTAGTAACAGGGGATGGGAAAACTAGTCTTGCGTGGGTCAATCAGGGACTCCTTCTGCCCCATCACTTTTAAACAAATTGTAGAGTCTCCAAGCTTTTGGGTTGAAACCACATCCTCTTGGTGAATGCCGAGGGCAGGGGTCCTCAAACTACAACCTGTGGGCCACATGCAGACAGCCGAGGACGTTGATCCTTTCTGCCGGGTGTATGTGCCCCATTTATTTTTTTTTTTTGAACTTCAAATCAAGATGTGCAGTGTGCACATGAATTTGTTCGTAATATTTGTTTTTTTAAACTATAGTCTTTCCTTCAAAAGGCCTGAGGGATAGTGAACTGGCCCCCTGGGTAAACAGTTTAAGGACCCCTGCCCTAAGGTATCCTGGACTTAGGGGTTATTAATCTCCCAGCCCTGAAACATCCCTGAACATTCTACCCGTTGTAGGAGGCACCATGGGAATTTGGACCCCGGGTAATTTACAAGCCTTTACTCCAATTGAACCCAAGAAAATTCAAAATGACTTAGGCAGTTACTCTATTTTGGTCACTTTTGACTCATCCTGCACTAGCCCATTATTTCCATTTAACTCTATAACGCGAAGCATGATGTTTTCATAACATTAAAAAATATATATATTAATACATATATATATTTATAACTATGAAAGTCCACAACAAAAAGAAAATTTTTTCCCAAAATTAAAATTGAAGTGTTATAGTGTTAAAAAGAAGGATGGGTCTTATCAGCGGGTCCAAGACCTTAGCATCATAAATGAATCAGTGATCAGACTGCACCTAGTAGTGCCCAAACCTGTGCCCTCCTAGGGGAAAGTGTGAATGCTTTTATCCCTCTTCCTGTACTTCCAATGAACAAACACACATGTCTGGTAATCCTAAGATTATTTTTGTTTCCTGTGACACTCACCTAATTTCAAGGCCACTGCCACCTCACAAGCTTAGCCTTGTCGTAGTCAAACTGTTCACCTTTTAGACCGTTTGTTTTTCTCAGAAGTTATCGGGTGATTAAAGCTTCTGAACCAAGTGTGCCAGGTCCACGACTACCATCTCCTGGACCACCTCAACCTTATCCATCCTGGATAAAGTTGCCCTCAATGGACAACCCCTCCCAGCAGTGTAGGAAGGGTATGGACCCAAAGCCCCACCTCGCCCCTTTTGCCAGCAGGAAGCAGCTAGAGATGTCGTCGCCCAGTACCCCCAAAGATTTGGGTCCATATCTCTTCAGGGGGGCAAATGTTAGGTAGCTATACTAGGGACTGGGGCATCCGTTATGCATGCCCATAGGGCCAAGATAAGAGCCCAGTTAGGAGAGGCACCCTGTGCATGCTCAGAGGTCCAGATTTCTGGCCATGAAGGGGAGGTCACCTGGGTGGTTCCTGTACCTGGATTGACCAATCTAGGCCATGTAAATTCAATTCAGCCACTGGTGTCGGCCAGACTTGCCCACCACGCCTCCCTACGCTCATAAAACTCTCTTGAGTGCAGACCAGGCTTCTGCATGATTTCTCTCTCACTCAGGAAGGCTCTTTGGAGGCAGCTGTGCTGCACATGAGTGGCTGGTGGATACTGTTCAGATGCATGGCTTTCTGCTTGCAAGGGTTTTTGTCTCAGCTGACTGTAAGGGAGGAGGTAGTACGTCTGGATCACAGAGTATCCATGTCCACAAAGGAGGCTGCTCATTCCACAGTCCTGGAAGTGCTTTATGAAAGCCCTCTGCTTTGCAATGTCACTCCTTGTAGATTAGAGTGGGAGGGGCTGGGACCAAGGTATGCTGCCTCTTACTCCCAGTTGCAGGTTTCTGGATGCTGATTGTAGCTCTTACAGCATCAGTTAGTGGGCTTGTTGTCTGCCTCAGGCTTTGTTCACGGAGATCCTCCAGCTAGTTGGTGGTGTGTGCGCATGAGCAGAGGCTTCCTGCCAATCCCCCATGAGTAGTAGAGCTCCCATGGTGTGGACTCCATGAAAGCCTTGCCCCAGGCAGCATGCTTACAAAGGAGGGTGGGCCCTGCAGGACAGAGGACCATTCCCCCTGTGGAATGGCCTCAGAGATCCACCTCCCTCTCTGGCCAGCTGCTGGGGCTGTGGGTCCTAAGCATCATGGCTGACTCAGTAATAGACACAGGGTGAGGCGACTCCAGTAGCTGTTTTGACTGGTCTAATCCAGCCTGAGATCATCCTTGCATGAGCCCTCTGCCAAGATTATTTTTGTTTCTTTTATGATCTTTTCATTAGTGGCTCCTACAACACTAACCACAATCCATAAATACATCATCTGTTTGAAGCCCATCTGTACATTAATTGCCCTCCTTATTCACAAAATATCCACTCTCCACCCAAGCCCCTGGCCTCAGCTCCTCATTTTCCGCCCCTCAATGCCCGCCACCCATCCCTCATCAATCCTTGGAAATGTACTAATTCTTTTGTCATATTTTCACCCACCTTTCTTTTGAGTTCAATGAAGATCCTTGTAATCGGTTCCCACTTTCCATCCTGCCCTTCCTCCACCCTCCCAGTATCTCCACTCATAACACTGGTAAACGGCCCATCCACTCTGGATTCCCCGTGTTTGAAATTCCTATCGGTACTAGAATACCTTCTCTAGTTTGGCCAGATTAGTATGGTAGAACTGGGATCATGATAGTGGGGCAAGAGAAAGCATTAAGAACTAGAGGAAAGTTGTGTTTTTCTTTGCTGTCTCATACCCTGTATTCTTTAATCTCCACTCTGAGATCCTTCTGTAAGGGGATGTCCAGTGCACTGCAAATAGGTTTTGGGTCTATACCCGGCAGTCCCCTCTCATTCTCCATGATAAGATTTTTTTGTTCTCATGATGCCTGTTGCCTTATCCCTTTAAAACTTTGTGATCACACAGGCTGGTATGCTTTCTCCATGTGGGCTCTGTTGCTTCAGAGCCAGATGGCTGTTTCTTTACCCTCAGGCCTTTAAGACCCCACACGCTATATCTTTAGGTAGCTGGACACCATCGGCTTTCTTCACCACATTTGCTTATGCAGCCGCTTTGTGGTCAGTGATTGTGTAGGGAAGGTGAGCATCTTAGAATGCCAATTTAATAGAACAGTGTTATTGCAATGAGGGAGTCCTTCAGCGGAGGCCCTATGTCCATCTGCTACCTTAATACTAAATCTATAAACATATGGACATAGATCTATTTCCCCATGCCCCTTTGTAAATATATGTACATATGTACATGCCTTTATTTAGACGTCTATAACTGGCCCTTGCTTCCCAGCTCACTCTTCTATACTCTTTGATTTTCCTCTTGTGCCCACTGACATGCTCAGTCTTCCTTTGGGTTTCAGTAATTCCTCTTGGTTACATTACCTTTGATCACGCCCTACCAGGCCTCCTACATCCCCCTCACTACCGTTTTCCATCACTTGTTGTACCCTTGTCTCTGGGTTTCTTTACACCACTTCCTTTCCCCCCACCGTGCTCACTCCCATGCCCAATGGAAAGGGCCGGTCACATGTTTACTCCTCCAGATTGTTCATCCAGCCTCTCTTAATTAGACAGACCTGTAAAGGTAATAACATGCACAAAACAAGACTGAGCTAAACCAAGCAGCAAAAAGAAAAAAAAAAACAAACAAAAATGAAAACAAAACCCAACCCAAATCCAATGACACTAAAAGAAAACAACACTAACCAGAAAGAAAAGTACAAGGACTGTGTGGTGAACTTTAGGAGTGTTTTCCAGTCCAGTCTGTGGGGGCACCGAACCCTGACCACAAAGTCCACCTTTGGCATTCCCCGGGGACTTTGATGCTCCGTTTTCTTACTCTTCCGCTGCACTCTCTTAGTGTCATGCATCGAAGTGGCAGGATCAGTTCGGGCGCAGTTCCCACACTGTGTGTCCAGTGTTGTCCCCTCTAAGGCTATGGGTCTTTGAGGGACGTTTCTCATCGTGGGGCTGCCCATGTGGTCTTCTCTGTGGATTGGCTTCTCTGATTGGGAACATCATCCTCAAGGTGTATTGGGCCAGGATGTGCTCCATTCTCCCCTCCTCCCCCTTGTTCTGCCCTGTGTTCTCTGATCAGATATGTCCCTCTCCGCGAGCTGCAGATCCGGTGCCATCCTGTGAAATACAATCTTTTGGGGCTGCAAGGATGTGGGGGGGTGGGTATCAGCTCAGATCTTTTGAGAGTCCAGGAGATATTGACTGCTCGATGGGCACAGTTCTGTGGGGCACCGTGCTCTTGGTCCAGACGCTGGTTGTGAATATGACTTTGTTGTTAACCAGTTGTGTGTCTCTGGGTCAACTCCCGTGTGTTTTTGAATGAGTTTTCTAATCTGCAAAGTAAATGTACAGGATTATCCAGACTCCCATGTCAGCAAGTTATCGAGAGGGGTTAATCAGAGACTGTTTCATATAGTGTGTACCTGCGCGCCGCATTCTAGACCTGCGATGGCAATTATGAGCTCAGGATAGAGATGGTGTCCAGCAGGTAACATACGTGGCTCCATATTGAAACAGGAAGCCCACTGTGGAGATTTGGTCCTTCCGTTGATGGCCACTGGCCACCTAGTCTTTTCCTGCTATAACTGCTTCACTGGCTCAGCAGCTGAGCCAGAAGCCAGTGATATCATAACCAGGTGGCTAACTGGGCCAAAGGGCTGATAGATATTTGTTATTTTGTTGTCTTGGGAAACCCACCTACCCTCCATGCAAACCTTCTGGTGTGAGTTATCTGTGGAAGGAATCATAGGCTCACAGTAATTCACATCTTTCTTCTTGAAAATGTGCCCATATTCCTTTCTGAACCTGACAAGGTGGCCCCTGTGTCCACCAAGAAATTTACTGCCTGGCCTCCTACTTGGAGAGTTAGCCTGGGCTTTTGGCGGCGAAGTGAAACAGAGCCCTGACCCCTTCATTGAGCTTCTTCAAGCATTATTGTCTCTTGCTTGGGTCTTTCTACGTGCAGATGAGGCCCATCCACTCTAGTGGAGGGTCGTGCACCTCTCCTGGGGTTTTCAAGGCAATGATTTTTCCAGTGTCCTTCTTTCCTGCAGTAGGCACATTGGTCCTTCCCCATGGCTTGGCGGTGCCCACAGGTTAGTCTCTCCGTGAGTGGGCCATGCTCTCCTTTTCCTGAGTCTCTGGGGTATCTCATGGCAATTACGATTATTTTAGCTAGCTTCTTTGTCTCTCTCGTGCTAGGGTCATCTCTGTTGTTATACACTCAATGAGCCACTTATACCAAATCGCTAAGATTTTTCCCTTCAAACCCTTCCCACTTCTTTGTCATGTCTGAGGCAGACTGACTGAGTAATAGAGGCAATACTTATTGCCCTCCTGTTTTCAGTGCCTCCGGGCCGTTAGGGGTATAAAGCCCGTAGGCTTCCCTCAGCCACTCTAGAAAGGCAGGCGGATATTCTCTTATAGGAACCTGAAAATTCTCACTGACCTTAGATAAATTCATAGGTTTCCTAGCTCTTCTGCAGAGGGTCATGTAAGAGCAATGGTTGATACCTGGTAAAGTCCTCTGGGCCTTGCTAGGAATTGAGATCCCACATTGTTGGTGTAGTGGCCAAAAGAGTTTCTCTCAAGTGGGGAGTGCCCGCTCGCTGACCATCAGGTTCACTGACTGCTTACTGGGCCTCTGTCTGGAAGGGCTACCCTCCTCCGTTGTGAACAGCACCTGGAGAAGTTGTTGGCAAGCATTCCAGGTGGGCTGATGAGTATGGAAGTCATACCAGTACTAGTGTGTGTGGGGGGATGCTTGTAAGGGGTGGGGGTGAGTTTGGGGGGTCGGTGGGGGAGGGAGTGACTCAATAAGGGCCTGTTAGAAGTTTTCTATTTCTGGACCCTAGAAACCTTATAGGGCGGGGGTTGAAAGAAAGGGTTTGAAGCCAGCTCTCCCACTCCCAGAGTTCTCCTGCAAAATGGGATAAAGCCGATTAGGGGAGAGTGATGGGGAGGGGAGGGGAGAGGAGAGGTGGGGGAGTGATGGGGGAGGGGAGGGGTGAGGGAGGGGAGGGGTGGGGGAGGGTGATGGGGAGGGATGGCCTCCACCTATGTGGTTTTGGGAACTTGGACCGTTTGTTTTTCCGGTCCTTCCATGTTTCCTGAAACCTTGGAAACAAGGGCCCTTTCTTTGTGGGAGGGAGTAAGTCTTTTATATTTGCAGGCTTCTTAGTGGCAATGTCAGCCCACACTTGAAGTAACGGGATCAGATCGGGATATCCTGGTTCCCTTTAACCATAACTATGAACTCTTAGTAATAGGGGATGGGAAAACTAGTCTTGCGTGGGTCAATCAGGGACTCCTTCTGCCCCATCACTTTTAAACAAATTGTAGAGTCTCCAAGCTTTTGGGTTGAAACCACATCCTCTTGGTGAATGCCGAGGGCAGGGGTCCTCAAACTACAACCTGTGGGCCACATGCAGACAGCCGAGGACGTTGATCCTTTCTGCCGGGTGTATGTGCCCCATTTATTTTTTTTTGAACTTCAAATCAAGATGTGCAGTGTGCACATGAATTTGTTCGTAATATTTGTTTTTTTAAACTATAGTCTTTCCTTCAAAAGGCCTGAGGGATAGTGAACTGGCCCCCTGGGTAAACAGTTTAAGGACCCCTGCCCTAAGGTATCCTGGACTTAGGGGTTATTAATCTCCCAGCCCTGAAACATCCCTGAACATTCTACCCGTTGTAGGAGGCACCATGGGAATTTGGACCCCGGGTAATTTACAAGCCTTTACTCCAATTGAACCCAAGAAAATTCAAAATGACTTAGGCAGTTACTCTATTTTGGTCACTTTTGACTCATCCTGCACTAGCCCATTATTTCCATTTAACTCTATAACGCGAAGCATGATGTTTTCATAACATTAAAAAATGTATATATTAATACATATATATATTTATAACTATGAAAGTCCACAACAAAAAGAAAATTTTTTCCCAAAATTAAAATTGAAGCGTTATAGTGTTAAAAAGAAGGATGGGTCTTATCAACGGGTCCAAGACCTTAGCATCATAAATGAATCAGTGATCAGACTGCACCTAGTAGTGCCCAAACCTGTGCCCTCCTAGGGGAAAGTGTGAATGCTTTCATCCCTCTTCCTGTACTTCCAATGAACAAACACACATGTCTGGTAATCCTAAGATTATTTTTGTTTCCTGTGACACTCACCTAATTTCAAGGCCACTGCCACCTCACAAGCTTAGCCTTGTCATAGTCAAACTGTTCACCTTTTAGACCGTTTGTTTTTCTCAGAAGTTATCGGGTGATTAAAGCTTCTGAACCAAGTGTGCCAGGTCCACGACTACCATCTCCTGGACCACCTCAACCTTATCCATCCTGGATAAAGTTGCCCTCAATGGACAACCCCTCCCAGCAGTGTAGGAAGGGTATGGACCCAAAGCCCCACCTCGCCCCTTTTGCCAGCAGGAAGCAGCTAGAGATGTCGTCGCCCAGTACCCCCAAAGATTTGGGTCCATATCTCTTCAGGGGGGCAAATGTTAGGTAGCTATACTAGGGACTGGGGCATCCGTTATGCATGCCCATAGGGCCAAGATAAGAGCCCAGTTAGGAGAGGCACCCTGTGCATGCTCAGAGGTCCAGATTTCTGGCCATGAAGGGGAGGTCACCTGGGTGGTTCCTGTACCTGGATTGACCAATCTAGGCCATGTAAATTCAATTCAGCCACTGGGGTCGGCCAGACTTGCCCACCACGCCTCCCTACGCTCATAAAACTCTCTTGAGTGCAGACCAGGCTTCTGCATGATTTCTCTCTCACTCAGGAAGGCTCTTTGGAGGCAGCTGTGCTGCACATGAGTGGCTGGTGGATACTGTTCAGATGCATGGCTTTCTGCTTGCAAGGGTTTTTGTCTCAGCTGACTGTAAGGGAGGAGGTAGTACGTCTGGATCACAGAGTATCCATGTCCACAAACGAGGCTGCTCATTCCACAGTCCTGGAAGTGCTTTATGAAAACCCTCTGCTTTGCAATGTCACTCCTTGTAGATTAGAGTGGGAGGGGCTGGGACCAAGGTATGCTGCCTCTTACTCCCAGTTGCAGGTTTCTGGATGCTGATTGTAGCTCTTACAGCATCAGTTAGTGGGCTTGTTGTCTGCCTCAGGCTTTGATCACGGAGATCCTCCAGCTAGTTGGTGGTGTGTGCGCATGAGCAGAGGCTTCCTGCCAATCCCCCATGAGTAGTAGAGCTCCCATGGTGTGGACTCCATGAAAGCCTTGCCCCAGGCAGCATGCTTACAAAGGAGGGTGGGCCCTGCAGGACAGAGGACCATTCCCCCTGTGGAATGGCCTCAGAGATCCACCTCCCTCTCTGGCCAGCTGCTGGGGCTGTGGGTCCTAAGCATCATGGCTGACTCAGTAATAGACACAGGGTGAGGCGACTCCAGTAGCTGTTTTGACTGGTCTAATCCAGCCTGAGATCATCCTTGCATGAGCCCTCTGCCAAGATTATTTTTGTTTCTTTTATGATCTTTTCATTAGTGGCTCCTACAACACTAACCACAATCCATAAATACATCATCTGTTTGAAGCCCATCTGTACATTAATTGCCCTCCTTATTCACAAAATATCCACTCTCCACCCAAGCCCCTGGCCTCAGCTCCTCATTTTCCCCCCCTCAATGCCCGCCACCCATCCCTCATCAATCCTTGGAAATGTACTAATTCTTTTGTCATATTTTCACCCACCTTTCTTTTGAGTTCAATGAAGATCCTTGTAATCGGTTCCCACTTTCCATCCTGCCCTTCCTCCACCCTCCCAGTATCTCCACTCATAACACTGGTAAACGGCCCATCCACTCTGGATTCCCCGTGTTTGAAATTCCTATCGGTACTAGAATACCTTCTCTAGTTTGGCCAGATTAGTATGGTAGAACTGGGATCATGATAGTGGGGCAAGAGAAAGCATTAAGAACTAGAGGAAAGTTGTGTTTTTCTTTGCTGTCTCATACCCCGTATTCTTTAATCTCCACTCTGAGATCCTTCTGTAAGGGGATGTCCAGTGCACTGCAAATAGGTTTTGGGTCTATACCCGGCAGTCCCCTCTCATTCTCCATGATAAGATTTTTTTGTTCTCATGATGCCTGTTGCCTTATCCCTTTAAAACTTTGTGATCACACAGGCTGGTATGCTTTCTCCATGTGGGCTCTGTTGCTTCAGAGCCAGATGGCTGTTTCTTTACCCTCAGGCCTTTAAGACCCCACACGCTATATCTTTAGGTAGCTGGACACCATCGGCTTTCTTCACCACATTTGCTTATGCAGCCGCTTTGTGGTCAGTGATTGTGTAGGGAAGGTGAGCATCTTAGAATGCCAATTTAATAGAACAGTGTTATTGCAATGAGGGAGTCCTTGAGCGGAGGCCCTATGTCCATCTGCTACCTTAATACTAAATCTATAAACATATGGACATAGATCTATTTCCCCATGCCCCTTTGTAAATATATGTACATATGTACATGCCTTTATTTAGACGTCTATAACTGGCCCTTGCTTCCCAGCTCACTCTTCTATACTCTTTGATTTTCCTCTTGTGCCCACTAACATGCTCAGTCTTCCTTTGGGTTTCAGTAATTCCTCTTGGTTACATTACCTTTGATCACGCCCTACCAGGCCTCCTACATCCCCCTCACTACCGTTTTCCATCACTTGTTGTACCCTTGTCTCTGGGTTTCTTTACACCACTTCCTTTCCCCCCACCGTGCTCACTCCCATGCCCAATGGAAAGGGCCGGTCACATGTTTACTCCTCCAGATTGTTCATCCAGCCTCTCTTAATTAGACAGACCTGTAAAGGTAATAACATGCACAAAACAAGACTGAGCTAAACCAAGCAGCAAAAAGAAAAAAAAAACAAACAAAAATGAAAACAAAACCCAACCCAAATCCAATGACACTAAAAGAAAACAACACTAACCAGAAAGAAAAGTACAAGGACTGTGTGGTGAACTTTAGGAGTGTTTTCCAGTCCAGTCTGTGGGGGCACCGAACCCTGACCACAAAGTCCACCTTTGGCATTCCCCGGGGACTTTGATGCTCCGTTTTCTTACTCTTCCGCTGCACTCTCTTAGTGTCATGCATCGAAGTGGCAGGATCAGTTCGGGCGCAGTTCCCACACTGTGTGTCCAGTGTTGTCCCCTCTAAGGCTAAGGGTCTTTGAGGGACGTTTCTCATCGTGGGGCTGCCCATGTGGTCTTCTCTGTGGATTGGCTTCTCTGATTGGGAACATCATCCTCAGTCATTTTAATGGAGGTGTTGTGAAGGGTGTGGGTTCAGCAGCCACACACTGCCTCATCTCGCCTCCTCGTTGATAGGCTGTGTACCCTTATGTGAGTTGTTTAACCTCCTACCAAGCTAGTGAGAGCACTACTTTTATTAGCTTCATTTTACCGAGGCTGTGAGAGGTCAGGGGAGCGAAGGCTTACAGATTGCCAGGCATATAATATGCTAATGATAGTCAAGATATATAACTAAGCATTTCTCTGTTCTTGGTTCTGTCAGTACCTGGTGTGGCCACAAAGGAGAAACCTGGTTTCCTGCTATTTTGAGCATCTAATGTGAATGGCAGGAGATAAGTCACATGCTAATGAACCCTTGTGGTGTAGTGGTTAAGCATCCTGGGCCCGGCTATCAAAAGATATAGTGTCCAGGGTCTTAAAGACTGGAAGATAAACAAGGGGCCATCTAGCTAAGAAACAACAAAGCCCACATGGAAGAAGCCACCAGCCTATCTCGACATGATCGCTGAAGACAAAGCGGGTGCATAAGCAAATGCGGGCATGTTTTCCTGATGTGCACTCACCCTTTACATAAAACTCTCTCTTATACATACGCGTTTCTGTGGATTTGTTTCGCTAAGGCACCCAGACTAACATAAGCAGCATGGAACGCATTTAAGAAGCCTAGATAAAGGCAGGGCAGGATATTTGGAGGGACTGGATCCAGAATTAGAGAGGAAGGGGTCCTGGAGGTGAAACGGGCTGCTAGCTCCCTGTCCCAAGGGGGACAATGAGACTGCTGGCTCCCATGAAGATTTACAGTCTTGAAAACTCCATATAGGGTCACTGTGGTTGGAATCCACTGGACGGCAGTGGCCTTTTGGGATTGAAGGTGGAAGCCACGAACGGCTTCCTGCCATTGAGCCAAAGAGCCTGCGGGGAGTGTGTGAACTTCTGGAATACAGCGAACAACCTCTGCACATCTGCTTTTCGTGCTGCCCAAGTCATGCATTGACATTTGTCCAAAAGTGAACCATCACAGCTGCTCTCTCAGGAAGCTGGGGGCTGAGCCCGCTGGTTCCACTCCGTCAGCATTTCTGGTCCGGGTACCTGCCCTCTGCCCCAGCACAGGCAATGGGCTTTTGGAAGCAGTGCTCCCTGGGTAGTGGGTGTGATTTGGCTCCTCTGGCCTAACATGATGAATGCTGAGAGGGGGTGGATACTAGGGGGTTAAGCTCCCTGACCTTTCCCTAGCCCAGGGGAAAACTTACTATTTAAAGTAAGTTTTAGACAGAATCTTTAGAAAGATAAATTGTTTACTTAATGTACACAATTACTCCCCAACACATCTGTTTTGTGTCTGCTCAACTCAACCTCATAGGCTATGGATGACCTTGAGCAAGTTTTTAAAGTCACAATGGGTTTCTACCAGGATTGAGAGTTCAGCTCTCTCAACTCTCCAACTGGTTATTAGCACCATAGTCTCATTTCTATTTATGGATTTACTTTGTTTGAGGGAAAAAAGACTCCCAATTCAACTATATTTTATTAGGAACTCCTTTGCTATGTTTTACACAAGAAAAAGGCACAAACCGCTGTTCTGGATGAAGGAGAGCATCCGCATGAGGCCCCAATGGTGTCGGAAGGACCCACAGCCACAGTTACTTAAATAAAATGACACCCATTCTGTCCTGCTGACTCTGACTCATAGTGACTCTGTGTAGGGATCCTGAAGTTGCTACCTTTACAGGAAGCAATAACCTCATCTTTCTCCTGTGGAATGACTAGTGGCTTTGAACCAGCGACCTTGCTGTTAATAGTCCAACACTATCCAGCATCACCACCTGAGCTCCTGAAAGCTTAAATGAGACATGGAAAACAAACACCTTTGTCACAAAACTGTCCCTGAAGACGGATCAATTCATGGAGTTGCGGGAGGGCCTGTGAGAGCATGAGCGGGACCTTCATTGGGATGTGCACACGACCGTATATCGCTGAGTCTGGCCCGGGGAGTGGACGCAAGCACACTGCCTGATGGACAAGCTTTCTACTGCCAGTCGGCAGTAGGAAAGAACTCAATGGTGGCTGAATGTGTGGCCCCTCAAAATGGATTTAGGGTCTCCACATAGACTCTCACTGTGAGCCACAGCCTATTGCTCAAAATTTAAGCTCAAATATGACTTAAATGCCTAACATTCTGTTTCCTTAAACTAGAGTACTGCCAGGATCAACTAGAGGCCTGGATGACCTATCAGGTCTGAACAACGATCTCAAATCACTTCACATGATCCATTCCACCAGTCATGTCACCAGTCACACCTCCTCACTTACCCATTCCAGAGACTGTGCCTGTATAACCTATCGACTAACACATTCCCACATGTCGTGATTATGAAACCAACCATCATGCTGGAATAAGGACCAATCACGATGTAAGGGGCAGGGTCAGTCGGAAAGCAAGATAGGGGCTGAGGGGAGCCAAGAGGGTCCGGTCACTCAATCCCTAAACCTGATCTAATGTCACTAGACTGGGGTCTTCCTCACATCTCAAGGGCACCCGATTCATGATTGAAGTGAATTGTGTTTATTCAATCTTTGTTCTGCTTGCCGTCCTGCTATGCTGCCTCCTCTTCTTGCTTTATGTGTGTGGCTCCCTCTGTTGTGGTGACAAATGGCTTGAGAGGGATTTGACATAGGGAGAAAGCCCACCCACATCAACTGTCACCAGAAGCAGACACTAAGTTCATTTCTCTCACCTCACAGAACTATGCACATCAGACACTGGTAGAGCTGCCCGGAAGGGGAACCCTTAGTGCAGTGGTTCTCACCCTGTGGGTTGCGACCCCTTTGGGAGTCATATGACCCTTTCACAGGGCTCGTCCAATTCATAACTGCAGCAAAATTACAGTGATGAAGTAGCAAGAAAATCATTTAATGGTCAGGGGGTCACCACAACAAGAGGACCTGTATTAGGAAGGTTGAGAACCACTGCCTGAGTGTGCTTAGGACTTTGCTGCCCTCAGGGTCACCAGACATTCCTGAAGGCAGAGTCACTGCAGGAAGCCCTTCTGGGAAATGCCCTGAAGCCAGGTCTCAACCAACTCCATCCACCCTCACCCTCCTAGATCCTAATCATAGGCCGCTTGGAAATGCTCTCTGCCACTTCAAAGACTGTAAGTCCATGGGAGCAGAAAGCCTCCTCTTTCTCCCTTGGAGTGGTGGCTGGTGAGTTCAAACTGCTCACCTTCTGGCTAACAAAACCCACAGACCAGCTCCCCCTGAGCTCAGTTTGGTTTGCCGCACAGCACACATTGTTGGGAACCTTCTGAAGTAGCTGTGCCATGTGCAGGTTGGGGGATTTCGCACAAGATGCAGAATTCCACCCTCTTTTGGCAAAAATAATTTTTGCAATAGCCTTGTATTCTCTTCTGGATCTGAGTAGCAGCTACTCTCATGCAGTCCTAGCATATACATGCATGCACAGTCCTCCCAACTCCCTAAGGTCTTATGCCGAGTCTGCTCCATGCTTTCCTGTGTCCTATGTGGTGCTGTAGGCACCCAAGGCATGGGCTCTGCAGCCTGGGTTCAAATCTCTCCTTTCCACTTCCTCACTGTGTGGTCATAGGCTCATGACTTTATCATCCTGTGCCACTGATTTTTCATCTGTAAAATGAGGCAAGAATAGAGTCCACACATAGGCTTCTTAAGTGAAATAATTGAATTATTATATACAAAAAGCTTAGAACATTGCTCGGCATCTTGCAAATACTGTTAGGTAGCTTAGCATAGGGACTGGGTCATCCATTACATATGCTCAGGTTCAAACTTCCGGCCAGGAAGGGGTGGTATACCTAGGTGGGTGTTACACCTGGATTGGCCCATCTGGGCCAGGTGAATTCAATCCAGCCAATGGGGTTGACCAGGACCATCAACCATGCCTCCCTATGGAGGAATTGAAAAGGCAGGATCTTGACCTCTCCGATGTCTCCCTTCACCCACTTTTCTGTTGTCCGTCCCCCAGGGAGGAGGTCACATGTAGATACTTGTAATCGGTTCCCTCTTTCCAAACCACCCTCCCGCTACCCTCCCAATATCACCACTCACAAATTATCAAGGTTTCTTGAGGGATGGGGGAGCGGGGAGGAAGGGGTAAAAATGAGGACTTGATTGATGCCAAGGGCTTATGTGGAGGCAAATGTTTTGAGAATAATGAGGGCAGTGAGTGTACAATGTGCTTTACACAATTGATGTATGTATGGATTGTGATAAGAATTGTATGAGCCCCTAATAAAACGATTTCAAAAAAAAAGAAAAGAAAGAAAAGGCAGGATCCTGGAGCCCACGTAGTGACTTTCTCTCCAGCAGCTTCTAGGCAAGCTGTGCAGGGGTGAGGGGCCCTGAGGTGCCTGTGTAAACCTGAAACTTCTTCTCTCAAAAAACTCACTTGGATCACAATCCAGGCTGCGGAGTGAATTTTTCTCTCGCGAAGCCAAGGACTGAGGTATATTTCTCCCACGAGAGATCTAACAATAGTATCTCTTATTATATCATTAGGAGCCCTGGTGGTGTAGTGGACTATGCATTAACCTGCTAATCGCAAGGTCAGGGGTTTGAACTGACTAGCCCGTCCGTGGGAGAAATATGAGGTTGTCTATTTCTGTAAGGCAATGGTTCTCAACCTTCTGAATGCCGCCACCCTTTAATACAGTTCATGTTGTGGTCACCTGCAACCATAAAATTATTTTCATTGCTACTTTATAACTGTAATTTTGCTATCGTTATGAATTGGATGACCCCTGTTAAAGGGTTATTTGATCCCCAAAGGGGTCGCGACCCACAGGTTGCGACCCCTGCTGTAAGGATTTAAAGTCTCAAAACCCCAAAGGGGCAGATCTTTGTCCTATTGGGAGTCAATAAAATGGTAGTTAGGTTTTTTTCTGCATCAGTATCAGATTCTGGTGGCAATCTCAGTCATCCTGCATTGTGGTCTGGTTTGAACTCCGGAAATGACTGCCCTGGTTTGAGGTGAGGGCCACGGTGCTTCAGTGGTAGACCTCTCATCGTCTTTCACCGGGAAGACCCGGGTTTGATTTGCAGCCAATGTGCCCCAGACTGTCAGTGAAGGTTTGTGTGTTGCTACGACACTGAGGCTTCAGTGGTGTTTCCAGACTGAAACAGAATAATGAAGAAAGACCTGATCATCCCCATCCACACATTGACCTATGGCCCACCACTGTTGGCTTCCTCTCCCAGTCCTGATGGTAGCACAGATTGGCACAGTTTGCTCCACTGCCCATGAGGTGCCCATGAGAGGCTGAGTCGACAACCACAGTCAAGATCAACAGCTTAAACTCCATTCTGGGTCTATGGAAACAAGAACAACCTTCTGAAATGAGGTCACATTGCTATTTGGGACTGGGAGGATGCCTTTGTGATATGGATTGCACTCTGGATCCCGAGGGGGACTTTTAAACACAGCCACATAGCAGCTCCGGAAATTGTCATAGTGAGAAGGCAGGTTAAAAAAAAAAGCTTTTACTGGCTTGCTCAAAGGAGGCTGCGGGTAGATTGTGGGGTGGAAAACTCCTCTGGAAATGAAAAGTTTTTTTCCTTACATATGCATCATTTCTTCTGGTCCTGAAAGAAAACACAAAGCAGACGAGAGAAGGAAACGGAGACTAGCAGTCATCTTGTTGGTATTCCCACAGCACCCCCTCCTTAAGCACTTGCTGCCATCTCATCCAACTCCACTCAGTGTATTTCCACCCGGCAATGATGCAGAAATGTCTGCGCACTCCAGTTTGATTGTAGTCGGGCAACGTTTATGGCTTTGACGTTCAACTGAGCATGGCAGGACGTCTAGAAACAATTATAAACAGCACCTGCTCTGTCTGTGCTGTGGGCAGGCAGTGACGGATTCCCAGCCTCCGGAACACTAGTGTTCCCTCCCAGCTCAGGATAATGACGGTGACACTCGGCCCCCTTGTTGTCTGGGGAGCTCAAGGAGCTCTCCTCTGAAACCTCAACTTATGGGCATTTCTTTAAGTGAAGACATCAAATTAGTGACTGGAAAGGAAGGCGTAGGAGATGATTATTGGCCACAAGACAAGCCTCAACCGCCTCCAGAGAGCATGTCTCCTAAGTGCCAAGTCGGCGGCGACAGCTCGGGGGCCCTGGGTCACTGGGTGGTGTTGAGCGGGGACTCTGGGGCCCCGGCGTGGGACGCTGGCGGGTGCAAGTTCAAGAGGGTCAGGGGATGATGCCTCCCCACGCCCCTGCCCTCCCCCAGCAAGGGCGCTCTGGGATGCTGGGTCCTTGAGGCCCCGGTTGGCGGGGCCGCCCACGGTCAAGGCTTCGGGCACACGCGCGGGTGCGCTGAGGCCTGCGCCGTGCAGGGGTCTGGGCTCAGGCAGGTGGTCGCGGCGGCTCCGCGGGCGGGCGGGCGCCCAGCAGGACGACCGACGACCCCCGGCGGGTCGCCGGCACCCAGCGCCCGGGCGTAGAGGCGGGCGGGGGGGCTGCGCTCCGTCGCCGCCAGGGCCCCCTCCCTCCGCGCCCCCCCGCGCCAGGTGAGCCTGGACTGGGCCTCGGCGGGCCGCGGGGCTGCCCTCTCGCCGCCCTCCAGCGCCCCCTCGGGGCCGGGCCGCGCCAAGCCGGGCGGCCGCCGGCCGAGGCTGGGGGTTGGGAGGGGCGGGGGTCGCGGGCGGGTCGCTCGTTCGGCCACTGGCGGGGGGGCGGGGGCCGGCTCGGCTTGCCCTGGCGGCGGTGGTGCCGTGAGGAGGAGTCCGCGCTCCTCTGTGGCGGCGGCGGCGGCCGGCTCCAGGCCGGGTTTTGGCGCCGCCCGCCTGCTGCCTCCTGGGGGCTCCTGAACTCCAGCCCCCTCTCTATCAGCCTCTCACTCCATCTCAATATGTCTCAAGATGGCGGCCAATGTGTGATCGATGTTTCAATATTGGAAGCGCTTTGATTTACAGCAGCTGCAGGTCAGGCTTCTCCTCTCTCGGCCTCTCGCTCGGGGGTGGGGGCTGCGGGCGGTCGCGGCCTCCCCGGGGGCGCCGGGCTGCCTTGCGGCCAGGGGGCCGCGGCGGAGGGGAGGAGGTGGGTGCCGGGGAAAGCGGGGCCGACTCGGGGACAAGTCCCTCTCACTCCCCGGCCCCCATTGATAACTCGCTTGATCGGAAATTGATCCTCTTTGTTCAATTCATCGATCAGCCCAAGATGGCGCTGGGAGCCGCCGCCGCCACCGCTGCCCCTCGTGTCTGCCCCCTCCCCTTGCGCCCCCCCCCGGCCCCGAGCCGCCGCCGCGGGACCGGGGAGGGGGCGGCACCGGGCGCCCGCGGGGTGCGCAAAAAAAACAAAAAAAAAAGAACTTGAGGAAAGTTGTGTTTTTCTTTGCTGTCTCATACCCTGTATTCTTTTATCTCCTCTCTGAGATCCTTCTGTAAGGGGATGTCCAGTGCACTGCAAATAGGTTTTGGGTCTATACCCGGCCGTCCCCTCTCATTCTCCATGATAAGATTTTTTTGTTCTCATGATGCCTGTTGCCTTATCCCTTTGAAACTTTGTGATCACACAGGCTGGTATGCTTCCTCCATGTGGGCTCTGTTGCTTCTGAGCTAGATGGTTGCTTCTTTACCTTCAAGCCTTTAAGACCCCACACGCTATATCTTTTGGTAGCTGGACACCATCGGCTTTCTTCATCACATTTGCTTATGCAGCCGCTTTGTGGTCAGTGATCGTGTAGGGAAGGTGAGCATCGTTTAATGCCAATTTAATAGAACAATGTTCTTGCAATGAACGAGTCCTTGAGCGGAGGCCCTATGTCCATCTGCTACCTTAATACTAAATCTATAAACATATGGACATAGATCTATTTCCCCATGCCCCTTTGTAAATATATGTACATGCCTTTATTTAGACATCTATAACTGGCCCTTGCTTCCCAGCTCACTCTTCTATACCCTTTGATTTTCATTTTGTGCCCACTGTCATGCTCAGTCTTCCTTTGGGTTTCAGTAATTCCTCTTGGTTACATTACCCTTGATCACGCCCTACCAGGCCTCCTGCATCCCCCTCACCACCGATTTCCATCACTTTTTGTTCCCTTATCTCTGGAGTTCTTAACACCACTACCTTTCTTCCCACCTCCCTCTCTCGCATGTCCTCCAGGATGTGCTAGTTCCGTTTTTTTTTCTCCTCCAGATTGTTCGTTCAGCCTATCTTATTTAGACAGACCTGTAGAGGCAATAACATGCACAAAAACAAGAAAGAACAAAACCAAGCAGCAAAATAAACAAAACAACAAAAATCCAATTACAATAAAAGAAAACAAAGGTCAACAAGATAGAAAAGCTCATAGATAGTTTAAGGACTATGTGTTGGCCTTTAGAAGTGTTTTCTAGTCCAGTCTTTTGGGGCACCAAACCCTGACCCTAAAGTCCACCTTTAGCATTTCCTTGGGATCTTGCTGCTCCTTTTACTTGCTCTTCTGCTGTACCCCCTTAGTGTTATGCCTCGGTGTAGCGAGATCAGTTTGGGGGTAATTCCCACACTGTGTCTCCAGTGTTGTCCCCTCTAGGGCTATGGGTCTTTGAGGGACGTTGTGTCTCGTCGTGGGGCTGGCCATGTGGTCTTCTATGTGAACTGACTTCTCTGAGTGGGAACATCATCCTCAAGGTCTGGTGGGACAGGATGTGCTCCACTCTCCCCTTCTCCCCTTCATCTCTGTGTGCTCTGATCAGATAATGTCTCTGTCCAGGAGATGCAAATTCAATGCTATCCTCTGAAATAAAATCTTTGGGAGGGGTTGTGGGGAATATCTGCTCAGATCTTTGGTGTGTCCAGGAGAGAGGGACTGCTCGGCTGGGCACAGCCACGAGGGGCTCAGAACTCTGGCTCCAGAAAATGGTTGTAAGTTTGGCTTTGTTTTTAACCAGTTGTGTGCCTCTGGGTCAACACCTGTGTTTTTTTGAGTTAGTTTTCTGATGCGAAAAGTAAAGGTACTCCATTGTCCAGACTCCCATGTCACCAAGTGATCGATAGGGGCTAACCAGAGCCTGATTCAAATAGTGTGGATCTGTTAGGTGCCTTCTAGACCTGGGGTGGCGATTCTGAGCCCAGGACAACAATAATGTCCGAGAGGTGATATAGGTGGCTCCAAATTGAAACAGGAAGACCACTGTGGAGATTTTGTCCTTCCACTGATGGCCACAGGCCACCGCCTCACGTCCTGCAAAAACAGTTTCCATGGCTCAACAGCCAAGCCAGGGGCCAGTGCCATAAAAATCATATGGCTAACTGGGACAAAGGGCAGACAGATATTTTTTATCATGATGTCTTGAGAAACCCACCTAACCTCCATGCAAATCTTCTGGTGTGAGTTATTTTTGGAAGCAATCATATGCTGACAGTAATTCAAATCTTTCCTTTTGACAATTTGCCTGTACTCTTTTCTGAACCTGAGAAGGTAATCCCTGTGTCCACTAAGAAATTGACTGGCTGGCCTCCTACTTGGACAGTTAGCCTGGGATCCTGGGGACCAAGTGAAACAGAGCACTGACACCTTCATTCAGCTTCTTCAAGCATTATTGTCTCTTGCTTGGGATTTTCTAGGTGTGGATGAGGCCCGTCCTCTCTATTGGAGGGTTGTCTGCTTCTCCTGGGGTATTCAAGGCACTGATTTTTCCAATGTCCTTCTTTCCTGCAGTAGGCACATTGATCCTGCCCCATGGCTTGGCGGTGCCCACAGGTCAGTCTCTCCGTAAGTGGGCCATGCTCTCCTTTTCCTGAGTCTCTGGGGTCTCTCATGGCAATTACTAGTATTTTAACTAGTTTCTTTGTCTCTGTCGTGGTAGGATCATCTCTGTTGTTACACACCCGCTGAGCCACTTGTACCAAATCACTAAGATTTTTCCCGTCAAACCCTTCCCACTTCTTTTTCATGTCTGAGGCAGACTGAGTAATAAAGGCAATACTTATTGCCCTCCTGTTCTCGGGGCCTCCAGGCCGTTAGGGATATAAAGCCCGTAGGCTTCCATCAGTCACTCTAAAAAGGCACGCAGACATTCTCTTGTAAGAGCCTGAAAATTCTCACTGACCTTAGATAAATTCATAGGTTTTCTAGCTGTTCCACTGAGGGCCTGCAAGAGAAACTGGTGATACCTGGTTAGGCCTTCTGTGCCTTGCAAGGAGTTTGGATCTCACATTTTTCGTGCAGTGGCAAAAAGAGTTTCCCTCACATGGGGAGTGCCTGCTGTCTGACCATCATGTCCATTGACTGCTTACTGGGCCTCTCTCTGGCAGGGCTACTGTACCTGTGTTGTGAACAGCACCTGGAGAAGTTGCTGGCAATTTCTGGAGGTGGGCTAATGCATATGGAAAACCGTTTCTATCAAGGAATCAGACCTGCTTTGTCAGAAAAAGGGATTTTGTTGATTCCAATTATACAAATCACTGGAATACAAGGGGATATATACCCAAAAAGGGACTCAGGGGTCTTCCCCAGGTGTTGGGGCTGCTTGCCTTGAGTGTAGAATGGCTGCTGCCGAATCATCCTTCTTGGGGGGTGGGGCGGTCGAGATCCCATACCAGCCCTAGTGTATGTTGGGGTGTGGACTCAGAAAGGAGTTATGAGTATTTCTCTCTCTCCAGCCCCATGCACCTGACAGGGTGGCAGTGATAATGAAGGGTCGTAAGCTAGTTCTCCCACTCCCAGAGTCCTCCTGCAAAAAGGAATAAAGACGAGACGGAGGGGTATGGGGAGGGGTTGGGGAAGGGCAGCCTCCACCTTAGTGGTTTTAGGACCTTGGGTCTATTTTTTTTCTGGTCCTGCCATGTTTCCTGAAATCTTGAAACAAGAACCCTTTCTGTTGCAGGAGGAAGTAAGTCTTTTGTTTATGCTGGCTTATTAGTGGCAATGTCATTCCACGCATCAATTTTAGGGATCAGATAGGGATGTCCTGGTTCCCCATAAACATAACTATGAACTCTGAGAAATAGGGGAAGGGAAAACGAGTCTTGCATGGGCAAATCAGGAACTCCTTCTGTCCAATCACCTTTAAACAAATTGCGGAGTCTCCAGGCTTTAGGGCTGAAACTACATTCTCTTTGTGAGCGCCTAGAGCAGGGGTCCTCAAACAATAGCCTGTGAGCCACATGCGGATAGCCGAGGACCTTGATCCTGTCCGCCGAGTGTTTGTGCCCCGTTTGTTTGTGTGTTTTTTTTAAACTTCAAAATAAGGTATGTGCAGGAAGCATAGGAATTTGTTCATAGTTTTATTGAAACGATAGTTCGGCCCTCCAACTGATCAGAGGGACAGTGAACTGGTCCCTGTTTAAAGAGTTTAAGGACCCCTGGCCTAGAGAAATCAGAAATCCGTAGTTCTGGGGAGAGCACTCCTGTTAAGGAGGTTTCCTTTCTAAGCAAGCCCAGACAGTGGCAATTGGATCTCGGTGCACCTCGAAATGTTGTAGCCACTCTCCATTCCCAGAAAGAAAACTACTCCGACCGCTGGCAAGTTCAACAGAAAAAGTTTTTTTTCCTGAGCAGCCCCAGTCTAATTGACCAAAGGTTTTTATACTTTTGCAATGTGCAGGTGTGCAAGCAGGCAGAGTAGAGAAGCAGGGTGTTGCAGTTAGTCATTCTTAGTTGAACAAAGACTGCTCTGGTCGCTCTCGCGAATCTTCTGAGCATCCATATCCTTTGGGACATTCCCTTGGGCACATCTGCACAGCCTACCTCCCCTATATCAGCTAGTTCATTTACAGTTCATAGCTACTTTATTTACTTTACATGGTGCCTTCTGTCAGCTCATAATGGCTTCACTCTTGTCAAGGCTGTTTAAGCTTTTCCCAGAGATCCTATATAGCCGCCATTGTGGCCATGGGGAAACGGGGCCTGTGACCCTGGCCAAGATGGTGCCCACCAGCCCAAACATGTGGAAGGGCACTGCCTAGGGAGCTGGTTGAATAGACCTGGGAGTTAGCCCTGCCTTGTCCTGGGAGCCAAATATTTCCCTTTTCCCCTCCATTCCCTTTCTCCTGGCTTTTCAAACAAGCTGCTTTAGCCCTATAATGCCCAGCACAACATTTTTATAACATTTAATTGAAACTTATCTAGTACCAAACTTATAAATTATCAATGTGACAATTTGGTTACATTTCAAAAACATTGCACGTTTTATATATTTGAATGCCATATATACATATTGATAACTATGAAAGTAAAGAATAAAAATGTTTAAAATTATTTCCTGAATTTAAAACTTGAGGCGTTATAGTGTTAGTGTTCTACCAGTGTAGGTTTGTTCCTTGTTACAGGCTGGTTTTCCTTGGCCCAGGCTTAGGCCAATGGCATATGGAACCCTTCCTGTGTAACTGTTACCTTTAGGCTTTCAGTGTTGCTGCTTAAGGCACTTTTGGGGAAAGCTCTTACTACACAGTTCCACTGCCACGATGTTCCAGACAGAAATTCCAATTCCCTTAAGGTTCCCTGAGCTTCCAGATGCCCCTTCCCTTCAGAGATTTGAGAGTCTGCTCCCGCCAGCAGGCATCTTGGAGGGCCGTGGGGCCATTCCAAGCAGTGGTTCTCCTAGCTTGTCTAGAATAATGGTTGGACTTAAAGTCGACCTCAGTGAGTTGTCTTTGATCCCTTACTTCTTGCTGGGGCATCTTCCTGAGGCAACAGATTCAGGGCAATAAAGGGCTCGCTCTCAAGTGGGGTTTATTGACCTTGAGGCAGCAAGCTCTACATAGCCTTCTTTTGTGCTTTCTAGATGGGACTTAGCAGCTTCATACTCAGGAATTGCCCCCTTGCATGAATCCTGTCCAATTGGGATAGAGTTGACACAGAGGCTAGACAAACAAAAGCTGATACACTATGCAACTTTATTTGAGAAAGGAGAATGGTGGCCAGAGAATGGTACACTTTCCCTTCTAACCCTGATTCACCTGGAACAGTTTTGTAAAGTGATTGGAAAGTGGGCCGAAATGCCAGAAGTTACAGCATTTCTCCTTTTGAGGAGCAGTAGAGACCTTCATCCCCAGTGCACCCAGGAACCCCTAAGGCAGGCATCCTCAAACTGTGGCCCGTGGGGCACATGTGGCCTGACGACATTTATCCCACCCTCAGGGTGTTTTTGCTGCCTCTGCATGTCCTACTTAGTAGCCGATTCGTGCAATGTGCATAGGAATTTGTTCATAGTTTGGTTTTTTTTAACTATAGTCTGGTGCTCCAACGGTCTGAGGGACAGTGAACTGGCCCCCTGTGTAAACAGTTTGAGGACCCCTGCCCTAAGGGATCCTGGACTTAGGGGTTACTAATCTCCCAGCCCTGAAACATCCCTGAACATTCTACCCGTTGTAGGAGGCACCATGGGAATTTGGTCTCTGGGTAATTTACAAGTCTTTTATTCAATTTGAAGCCAAGAAAATTAAAAATGACTCAGACACTTACTTTCTTTTGATCCCTGTTGACTCCCGCTGTAGTATTCCAATATTACAATTTAACGCTATAACGCATGACCTTTTCATTCCATTCAATTAAATGTGTGTGTATAGATAGATAGATAGATAACTATGAAAGTAATTAATGAAAACAAAATTTGTTTGACCAAAGTTAATAATTGAGGGATAATAGGATTAAATAGAAGCATGGTTCTTAGCAGTGGGTCCAAACATTAGGATCATAAATGAAACAGTGATCTCAGTGCACCCAGTAGTTCCCAAACCCTGTACCCTCATAGGGGAAATTGTGGATGCTTTTACTCCCGTGCCTATACTTAGAACGAACAAACACACATGCCTGATAATCCTAAGATTTTTTTTGTTTCCTGTGACACTCACCTAATTTCAAGGGCACTGCCACCTCACAAGCCTAGCCTTGTCTCAGTTAAACTGTTCACCCTTTTGTCCGTTTGTTTGTTTTTCCAGAAGTTCTCAAGTTACCAAGCCCTCTGAACCAAGTGTGCCACCTCTAGGACCACCATCTCCTGGACCACCTCAACCTTATCCATCCTAGACCTGAATGGACAACCCCTCCCAGCAGAGTAGAAAGGGTATGGACCCAAAGCCCCACTTCACCCTTTTGCCAGCAGGAAGGACCTAAAGATGTCGTCGCCTTGTACCCCAAAGATTTGGGTCCATATCTCTTCAGGGTGTAAATTTTAGGTAGCTAGCATAGGGACTAGGTTGTCCATGATACATGCTCAGAGGGCCAAGCTAGCCACCCAGGAAAGAGTGGCACACCGAGCGTGCTCAGAGGTCCAGGTTTCCAGTCAGGAAGGCCAGGTACACCTGGGTGGGTGCTGCACCCACATTGACCCACCTAGGCCAAGTAAATTCAATTCAGCCACTGGGGTCCACCAGGGTTGCCTACCATGCCTCCCTATCTCTCCTAAAACACAATTGGATCACAAACCTGGCTTTGGCGTGAATTCTTTCTCATGCAGAGCCAAGGACCAAGGTATATCTGTCCACAGAGAGAAAAACCTAGGAAAGCTCTTTGGAGGCAGCAGCACTGCACATGAGTGGCTATTGGATACTGTTTAGATGCATGGCTTTCTATTTGGAACTTTTTTTTTGTCTCACCTGAATGGAAAGGAAGAGGTAATACTTCTGGATCACACAGTATCCATGTCCACAAATGAGCTGCTCATTCCACAGTCCTGGCAGTGCCTTTTGAAAACCCTCTGCTTTAGAATGTCACTCCTTGAAGATGGCAGTGGGAGTGGCTGGGGCCAAGTATGCTGCCTCTTACTCCCAGTTGCAGGTTTCTGGATGCTGATTGTATCTCTTACAGCATCAATTAGTGGGCTTGTTGTCTGCCTCAGGCTTTGTTCACAGAGATCCTCCAGCTAGGTGGTGGTGTGTGCGCATAAGCAGAGGCTTCCTGCCAATCCCCCATGAGTAGTAGAGCTCCCATGGTGTGGACTCCATGAAAGCCGTGCTCCAGCCAGCAGGATTACAAAGGAGGGTGGGCCCGGCAGGACAGGAGGGCCATTGCCCCTATGGAATGACCTCAGAACCCCGCCTCCCTCCCTGTCCAGCTCCTGGGACTATGGGCCCTAAGCTTCATGCCTGACTCAGGAATAGACACAGGGTGAGGCAACTCCAGGAGGTGATTTTGCTGATCTAATCCAGCCTGAGATCATCCTTGCATGTGCCCTCTGTCCAGACCTTTTTTTAAATTGTTCATGCAACACTAACCACAATGCATATATACATCGGTTG
This sequence comes from Tenrec ecaudatus, assembly GCF_050624435.1. NCBI lineage: Eukaryota > Metazoa > Chordata > Mammalia > Afrosoricida > Tenrecidae > Tenrec > Tenrec ecaudatus. The sequence goes on along the minus strand of NW_027459539.1, from coordinate 178,311 downwards.
TGTAAAGCACATTTGTACATTCATTGCCCTCATTATTCTCAAAATATCCACTCTCCACCCCACCCAAGCCCCTGGCCCCAGCTCCTCATTTTTCCCCCTCCATTCGAGCTACCCTTGATAATTTACTAATTATTTTCTCATATCTTGCACTGTCTGATGTTCCTTCACCCACTTTTCTGTTGAGGTTAAATGTAGATCCCTGTATACGGTTTCCGTTTTCCAACCTACCCTCCCTCCACCCTTCCCGAGTCTGCACTCATAACACTGGTCCTCAAGGGCTCATCCACCCTGGATTCCCCATGTTTCCTGTTCCTATCTGTCCAAGTGTACATTCTCTAGTCTAGCCTGATTTGTAAATTAGAATTGGGATCATGATAGTGGGAGATAGGAAACATGTAGGAACTAGGGGAAAGCTGTGTTTCATCGTTATTATCTGGTACCTGTCTTGGTTTATCTCCTCCCTGACACCCTTCTGTTAGGGATGTCCAGAGGACTGTAAATGGGCTTTGTGTCTGTCCCCAGCACTCCCCGCTCATTCGCAATGATAAGATTTTTTTTGTTCTGATGATGCCTGCTACCAAATCTTTTCAAAACCTCATGATCACACAAGCTGGTGTGCTTCTTCCATGTGGGCTTTGTTTCTTCTGAGCTAGATGGGCGCTTGTTTTCCTTTAAGCCTTTAAGACCTCACATGCTATATATTTGATAGCTGGGCACCATTAGCTTTCTTCACCACATTTGCTTATGTACCTGCTTTGTGTTCAGTGATCGTGTAGGGAAGGTGAGCATCATAGAATGCCAATTTAATAGAACAGTATTTTTGCAACGAGGGAGTCCTTGAGCAGTGGCCCAATGTCCATCTGCTACCTTAATACAAAACCTATAAATATAGGGACATAGATCTATTTCCCCATGCTCATATATTTAAATATGTACATGCCTTTTTTTAAACCTCTATAATTGACCCTTGCTTCCTAGCTTGCTTTTCTATTCCCTTTGATTTGCCTCTTGGGCCCACTGCCATGCTCACTTTTCATTTGTGCTTCAGTAATTCAGTAATTCCTCTTGGTTCCATTGGTTCCATTTCCCTTGATCACTCCCTACCAGGCCTCCTACATCCCCCTCACCACCGATTTGCATCACCTGTTCTTCCCTTTTCTCTGGGTTTCTTAACACCACTACCTTTCCCCACACCTCCCTCTCTCCCATGTCTCCCCAGAAGTGTTGGTCCTGTTTTCTCTCCTCCAGATTGTTCGTCCAGCCTATCTTATTTAGACAGACCTGTAGATGTAATAACATACACAAAACAAGACAGAGCAAAACCAAGCACTAAAAGCAACAAAACAACCAAAATCCAATGACAATGAATGAAAACAACTCAACAAGAAAGAAGTGGCTCATCGTTAGTTCAAGGTCGGTTTGTTGGCCTTTAAGAGTGTTTTCCAGTCCAGTCTGTTGGTGTACCAAGTACTGGCCTCAAAGTCATCCTTTGGCATTCCCTGGGTACCTTGATGCTTCGTTTTCTTGCTCTTCTGCTGTACCCCCTTAGTGTTATGCCTCGGTGTGGCAGGATTAGTTCGGGCGCATTTCCCACACTGTGTCTTCAGTGTTGTCCCCTCTAAGGCTATGGGTCTTTGAGGGGTGTCTTGTCTCATCGTGGGGCTGGCCATGTGGTCTTCTATGTGGACTGGATTCTCTGAGTGGGAACATCATCCTCAAGTCCTGGTGTGCCAGGATGTGCTCCACATTCCCCTCCTCCCCCTTCATCTGCTCCATGTGCTCCGATCAGATATGTCCCTCTCTCAGAGCTGCAGATTCACTGCCACCTTCTGAAATAAAATATTTGGCATGGGAAGGTGAGTTGGGTGGGAGGATCTGCTCAGATCATTTGATGGTTCAGGATAGATTGACTGTTTGGCTGGGGACAGGTATGTGGGGCTTAGGGCTCTGGCTCCCAACACTGGTTGTGAATATGTCTTTGTTGTTAACCAGTTGTGTGCCTGTGGGTCAACACCTGTGTCTTTTTGAGTGAGTTTTCTCATCTGCAGAGTAAAGGTAATCCATTATCCAGACTCCCATGTCACCAATTGATTGAGAGGCACTAACCAGAGCCTGATTGAAATAGTGTGTACCTGTCAGGCGTGTTCTAAAAACACCTTAAAAGTCGTAAAAACACTATAAATGCCTTAAAAACCCTAAAACGTCTAAAATATTTCTAAAATGCTAAGACCACCCCTAAAGACCCTCTAAAACATCTTAAGACCATTAAATACATGGTAAAAGGCTTTCTAAAACACCCTAATGCGCCATAAGTCTTAAAAAAAAACTCCTTACGTCCCGAAAACATAATAAATGCCCTAATATTATGCAAATGCCTTAAAACGCAAAATAAAGAACACGTGAAGCCCTAAAAACACGCTAAAAGTCTTTTAAAACCCCAAGAACATCCCTACAAAGCAACCCGAAGCACTATAAAACCCTGTAAAAGTCCAACAGCCTAATAGACATGAATTCACCATGAAAGCAAAAAATAATCCAACAAAACCCTAAAGCCCTGAAAACCAAAACCTAATCCCCCCAAACACTCTAATGCCTTAAGCACCCTAAAATTTTAACAAAACACTAAAAGCCATAAAAACACATATAAGCCTAATAAACACCCTTAAACACTAAAATCACCCTAAAAGCCTTAAAATGTCTGAAAAGCCATAATATTCCCTAAAATTCAAATAACACTCTGAAGCCACAAATAACACACTAAATACCTCCCAAAACATGTGGAACTTCCAAATCATATCCCTAGAAGATTCCCAAACCATGAACTTCCAAAACCACATAAATGCCCTGAAGACAACATGAAAGCCCCAACAAAACATAAAATGCTGGGGAAAAACACATAAAATATTTTAAAATACCCTAAAATCTCTAAGAAACCCTGTAAGATCACTAAAAACACCCCTACCTGCTAAAAAATACCCATACACTCCAAAAAATCACCCCTAAATCCCTTAAAAACTCCCTTAAACCTTATAAAACACCCTTAAAGCCCAAACCACCCTAATGCGCAAAAAAATTAAATGACCCCAAATGACCTTAAAGCCCTAAAAATCACATGCCACAAAAAAATCCTAAATGACCCCAAAATTCCAACTCAAAGCCAGCCTACAAGTCTTTTATGAGAACAGTTTTATCTTTCTACCAAGGAGAAGTTTGTAGGTTCAACCCCTGACCTATGCCCTTACCATATGAAGTTAGTAATCAGTGGTTTTGCAATTCTTTGAAGAAAGATGAGGGTAATTTTATCAGGAGTGAATTAAACTTGTCTAGTGCCTTGAGTAGAACTGATAACTGTACTACATTGAGTCGTCTGGTCAAGGAGCATGGGATATTATCCCATTTGCTGAGGTCACACTTGATTTCTTGTAATTTCTGTAGTTTTCCTCATATAAATCTGTTGTTTTTTTATTCAAGTATAGATATAGATATTTTCATTTACGCTTGGCTATTGTAAATGGTACTACCTGAAAATGTGTATTTCATTAATTATTATTTCTTGATCTATTTCTTCATCCTTCGAAATATTATCAGTTTGTTGTGGTAGATAAACATTAGGACTTTGCATAACTTAGAAATATTACATTTCACAGAAAAATCATATTAATTATGTCGACAGAGCTATAAAAGGAATGTTGCCCTGAATATCTTCAGATATGACAGCTGTTTCATTGAGAAATTAAGCCAGACAGACACAATGTGATGTACATTTTGTTATTTTCATGTGGGTTCCTTCACTCTTCCAAAAAAATTAGGTTCATGAGCCCCTTGGGGAATGAGTTTGAGTTCAGATCAGATGTCTATTTATATATTTGAGTCCTGAAGCCCATTTGATGGACTGTTCTGTTGCTTCCAAAGTAGTCAGTCACTTCCCCACCAATTAGAGAATTTGTCCGAAGCAAAAGTAAAAGTGTGGCGTACGACATTTGACTGCACACCATCTAGAATCACACTCTCATTTGGTGTTGGCAGTTTTACTTGTATTTCAATTGTAAACTACACTTCAGAGTTCAGGCTAGTGAAAACGTTTCAGTGGAAAAAATTTGCACACAACTACGTGCAGTTTGTGATTCTGTTGTTCCCAAGCAAGGCTATGAGGACAAAGATGCACAAGCATGGGGGGCACTGCAGACAATGTGTGAAAGTTTCCAGGAGCTCAGGGGTGGACAGCGGCTGCTAATTCTCCCATGCTGGCAGTGAGCTATGTGGGAGGGCTTTGTGTGAGGTCCCTGTGGGGTCTCTGAGAAGTCTCCATAAAGGATGCTGAGAACTTCATATGAAGTCTCTGTGCGAGGCCTCTGAGTCTCTCTGGAAGTCTCCAAGGAAGTATGTGTGTGAGGTTTCTCTCTCGGGTATGTGTGAGTGTCCTTGTGAGATGTCTGCTGAATTGTGGGGGGTGGGGGGCAGTTGTTTCGCTGAGGTCTCTGCAGGTCTGAGTGGGCTTCCCTTTGTTTGACCTCACAGCACCATATAAGAGGACCTGGTGGCAGGGGAAAGGGAAGGGGCTTGGTCCATGCACCCCTTGCTGTTCTTTCAGGGTCTTCTCTCCATCTCCGTGCACTTACCTAGCACGAACGGTAGGGTTCAGCAGCGGGGAGTCCGGTGTCCAGCTCTTCACTCTCTCTAGGAACACACCCAAGCTACCTGCTACCCAAGAGGCCCCAGATCCAGGCTCTGCAGATCCAGAATCTGATTTTTTACTGCCACAGTCACTCCAGAGGCTGCCTTGGCACAATCAGGACTCCAGAAACAACATCATGCTGCTGTACCAGCAGTCTCTGGGGCCTATGTCCACTTCCCTCCTCCACCACTGGTGTCAGTCCCCACCCACCCCACACACACACTTGGTGTCCTGACTGAGGCATGGAGGTCAAGGCTCAGTGGATGTCTTCCTCGCCATCCTTTACTGTTTAGTTCAGTAAACAGTAAACCCTGGCCCACCAGGGGTGTTCTTTTAAGCACATGAGAATTTACTCTAGCGGATCAACTAATCATATTTTGGGGGGCCCTCCTGCCTTCTTCTATAATCTGGTGCCCAGGAAATAAAACCCTGTGTTAGAAGCACAGAGGAAACACTGACCACTATTGAACTGGTTTCCCTTATCAAGACAGGTGATGTCTAATCTCCGTGCACATCCTGATTTCCCAGGAGTCTCTAGGGGAAGGGAAGGCTGCTCCCAGTTGTGACTTTCTTTGCAGCACTCAGTCCTTAGAAGCCACTCTCTCCGGAGAACATTCCTAGAGCACGTGCACGCGTGTGTGTGTGTGTGTGTGTGTGCGTGTGTGTGAAGATCACCAGCCTGGGGTCATGTTTCCTGAGAACATTCCTAGAGTGTGCGCGTGAGTGTGTGTGTGAAAACCACCAGCCTGGGATCATGTTTCCTGAGAACATTCCTAGAGCGTGTGTGTGTGTGTGTGCGTGTGTGTGTGTGTGTGTGTGTGTGTGTGTGTGTGTGTGAAGACCACCAGCCTGGGGTCATGTTTGCTGAGAACATTCCTAGAGCATGTATGTGTGTGTGTGCGCACGCGTGTGTGTGCATGTGAAGACCACCAGCCTGGGGTCATGTTTCGTGAGAACATTCCTAGAGCGCGGACGCGTGTGTGTATGCATGTGTGAAGCCCAAAAGCCTGGGGTCATGTTTCCTGAGTCCTGGCACCCTGTTATTGACTCATCCCCACTCTACCCCACCCTGGCTATCAACTCATCCTTCCCCCAGTCAGGAGATGGAAATCAAGTAAAATAACAGTTTGTCGCCCCACTAAAGATAGTATTGAGAAAGTAACCTTCCCTGCTTGAAAGCTGTGCCTTTGCTATCCAACCCAGTGCTCTCTGTAGGAGATAAAGTTCTGCTGTGGGGGCAGCTAGCTAAAGCTGGGGTGAAGCACCTGGCCGATTCCCCTTTGTAAGCCTGTGTTAGCTCCGCTTGTGTCTTGCGTCATTTCTGGGGATCCTCATGCTCTTTGGCCCCCTTTGCTACGTCCAACGCTTCATATTCTTCTTCACTGTATCCTTCCCTACCCTGTGTCCATGGTGCCTAACCATTAGTGGTTATTACACAGACGCTCATCCTGTACCACTCAGCCTAAGCTGTTGCTCCTTCTCCGGGTTTATATACAGAGGAAGGCATGTGAGCTGTGAACCGGATTTTCCCTTGGTGCAGTGGGTGAGCAGAGTCCCCCGCTGGCAGCCTCCCTAGCAGTTCCCACCCACATGTGTCAGACCTGGGACTTCCATCCTGGAGGTTACCCTAGGCTGGGAGAGAGGCAAAGGTAGCAAAATATGTCATTTCACATTTTGTGACAGGTGTATTGAGGCGGAACCTCCATGCCAAACTTGGCAGCCTTCATCAAATGCACATGTGGGACTTAGACAGGCCGCCACATGTCTCATGCCTGCTTGGTACCATGAGACGCTACTTTGGTCTAAACCTCTTCTGGACCCTCGATGGAATTTCTTGGCTGGATTGCGCCTCTCAAAACCTATCAACTGCAGCCACATAACGTTGAAGACAAAGTAATGGCACCAGGGAACATTCTTCACTGTGTTGGGACCTTCTGAGGTTTTCACAGTAGGGGTGTTACCATAAATCATAAGAGGTGCAAAATGAAGAACTTGGGATGGAAGTGGGTGGGAAACACTGCTGAAAACCTCCTCCAGAGCCCTGCCCTTTGAGAAGTCAGAGCTAGCACTCAGAGAAGGAGACGCAGTATCTAACATAGTTAAAGGTATATTATGCCAACCTCGTCAATGAACTCATGTGGGGTTAATTGAAGGGCAGGGAGATCAATGGCTCTGTGAGCCTAGCCTTTCTGGTCTCTTGCTCTCTGATAGTGCCACCAGGGTGGATATGCATTTGTTAGGTCCCTAAAGCAGCTGGAAAGACTCATTTCCTGGGAGATCCCTGAGGAGAAGCCGCATGGACCTACCCTGTTGCAGCCCTGGTTTCTGCAGCAGCCTCATGGAGAACCTGCCAGCGCACGGACTACAATTTCCTCCTGCAGTCATTGTCTCCCCGTGTGTTTTTGGATTGTGAGGAGGACTTTGTAGATTGGTGTCAGACACATGGGATACTATTGGACTGGTGGTCTTAGATTGAACTGGGTTGGGATGCTTTTCAATGTTCACTTAACCTTTATATAAAACTCATAAAATATGAGTGTATGAATTTTGTTTCTCTAGTCTACACAGACTAACACACATGACACCCCCTCTAGATCCCGCCATGCAGCACAGAAGTCACACTTTAATGTAGGAGGGGGAAAATCTCTATTATGGAACAATGAATATCATGGCTGAGAGAAGCCATTAGCCTGTGCAGAACAGGCTAAAGTGGCTGGCATGGATACTTTCCTACTAATCAGAGCAGAAGAAGCGTCTTCTAATTTGCCAGATAAGACATATTCTCGAAGACAGTGACGTGGGCAGTGGTAAGGGTAACTGGAGTAAGCCCACCTCCTCCGCCTCTGCTGCTGCAAGCTGACTGGGCACACAAACACCCTGGGGGGCAATGCCTGAGTGTGGCTTCTGATATTGAATCCCCTGAACGGACAGAAATTTGTGAATACATCCCTGATACAGGTGCTCGTGGTGGGAAGGCTCTGGCAGTCAGGTATCGCCTGGTGGAGGCAGGGTCTCACACTTGCCACTCTCCTGTGTTCTACAAAGAAAGGAGCCCTGCAGCTGGAGGAACATCCATTAACTGAGGCCTGCGCTTCTTTTCGTGGACATAACGTTGACGCAAGATACTCCTGATGACAGCCTGGTGTCCCCTCTAGGACTTGGCCAACATCTGTCGTGAGCACCTGAGCCTCCGTGACCTTGTTAGGAGACACTGGTTGTCTTTGAAGGGGCCCAAGGCTGTGACCACAGGGTAATACGGGCTTTCCTTTTTGCAAAGGATCACCGTGTCCTGTAGATTTTTTGCTGGAGCATCCACTGGACAAAGTGCTTCCTCCATTTTTTGCTGTGGCCCTCAGCAGGAAGCTGTCCCTTCTCTGGTGGGAGCTGTGAGGACTTGATCTCAAGGCACTCAGCCAATGCCTTGTCTTGCACAGGCTGGCTTAACCCACAGACTTGGGAGATGCCTCTTCCCGCTAATCCTTTTCCATGCTCTTCTGGATTGGGCCATTTATGAGTCTCCCTCTTGTCAGTGGGAACAGCATCCTTCCTTCTCCTTGTCGAGGGGTCCTGAAGGTTGGGGCTTTTGAGCTTCTGCTGCCCCATGTAACTTGCTCTAGCCACCACGAAGCCACTTGGCCCTTGACATATTGGCTTATCCCCAGTGAACAAATGCTGGGGGCGGCAATGGACCACCTGAGAAGGCAAAACATTGGTGGCAGTGAGCACATCAGTGGTGCAGTCCTGAAGGAGCCCGTCAACAGGACAGCATGGAGAACCATCCTCTGCCTCTACCTCCACCTGGAGCTTAATCTCACTGCACACTCGTGCTGTAAGGCTTGGCTTTTCAGGAACTGGAGCACACTTTCCAGGTAGCAGGAAACTTTTACTACATCCTAGAGCCTCGAAGCACCCCCGGTCCACATCATTGGTTTGAGATTTTGCCAGCACACTGGTTTTGAAAGTGTCTCTATCGTCTAGCCCTATTGAAGAGGACTTCTTGACCACCACCAACCCTGTCTCTTTGGCTCTTGAAGATGGACATTCAGAGTTCACTTCCAATCTGGGGCCTCCTGGGGCACAACTAGCACCCTCTTTCCTTGACCCCTTGCTGGTCAGTACTGGATTTGAGGTTTGCTCTAGGCTCTCTCTCTGGACACTTTCATTCTGGAAGGTTCTGCCAAGGATACTGGGCATGAAGGCTGGAAACGGCTGCCTGAGGGCCAATGAGCATCCACTGTCATTATCAAGTGGGGGGTAGGCTGGGGTTCCCTGAACAGGCTCCTCTGTAGGGGAGCAATCAGCAAAAGGACTCTCCAGGGTAGGGCTTGATTTCTTTGTCGTCACTCTCTCTCCCCAGTCTGCCTGACAGGGTTCTCCCAGGACCTTGGCAGCCTCAGTTACTAGGTTAGTTCAATACTTAGGGGTGGCTAAGCAGGTGGACTTTGGAAAGGACATTGCGTTGTCTTTTCTTGTCCTACAGAGGTTTGTGGGCTCAAGGACTTTGAGGGGCATGCACCACCTCTGCCTCATTTGGAGCCTTACGATATGCGAGTCCAGCACCTGTTGAGTGCCCGGGCTGAGAAAGGAAAGGCTCTGCGTTGTGTTCAGATCTTCCAGCTCTCCCCAGGAGGCCACATTGACAACATGTGGGTGGGTCAGGGAAATAGACAAAGCGTGCGTGGTCGCAAGACATGAACGGTAAACAATGCCAGGGATCTGATCCTTTCTAATCTGCTCCACCTTCCTGCACATGTGGACATTCAGGGTGTTTTCCAGTAGGATTTTATTTGGACCCCTTAGGGTGTAAGTTCCTGCGTTAATCCCCTTGTGTATCCTCAAATCACTTAACTCCTTTGAGTCGGCTCCCGGAGTTCCTTTTGGGCAGTAGTTTCCTGATCCCCAGAGAGATAGATTACATTTGGATATTTTCCTCAAGTAATTCCCTTGTCCATTGACCGAGTTGTTCCTCAGCTGGACACCGGCTCTGCAGCACGCAAGCGACGGTCCAGGGTGTGTGCATCTTCCTGGGGACACCGTCTTCATTACATTTTTCCCCTGCTTGTCTCCAGGTGTTGAGCAGGAGCATTCGGGCTGCTTCATATCCAGACAAGTCCCTGGCCATTTTTCCTGAGGCTGCTTTAGTGTCAGAGACTCAAGAGTCCCATTGCCGAGGGGCCCCTGCAATTGAGGGAAGTTCTCTTGGCGGTGGAGCTCCGATTGCTTCAAGCAGCCAGGAAGCTTGGTGTCTGTCTTTGGGGTCTGGACCTTCTGATTGTCCTGGGGATGAGTGGGTTTGCGAAGACAAAAAGCTTCCTGGGGTGGTGGTATCATAAAGGGTAAAGAACTCTCACTTTCCTGTTGTTTCTTTAAAAAATGGCTTTCCAGCTGTTGAAGTGAATTTGGAATGCGTGATTGGGACTTAGTGTGGACGGTAAGACAGGATTCATCACAGGGACTCTTGTGAGGAGGAGGAAAAGGTACTGCGAGTGGGCCACGGGGCTGTGGACTGGGCGGAGTCAGGACTGTAGCAGGCGGTGGGGCCTGGGCTTGGCATGCAGTTGGAAGTAAAAGTTGGAATCGGCCTTCAGTGTAGGGCAAGGAGTGACGTTGCAACAAGAGTGGGTACTCTTTAGCTTGCATTTGAGCTGGTAAGGCATTAGGAATTTCATTAAATAAGACAGTGGGAAACTCTAGGGTGGATCCAGAGACCCTGAGAGCAGCTGCCAGAGACTCGCTGTGCAGAAAAGGTAGACCCCAGAAAAACTCACTGAATTTTTGTGGAAAATGCTTCTGAGCGCTGGGTATCTGCTCTGCTTTGATGCTGGCATTCCAGAAGGGCTGGGGAGGTGCAGTGATCTGCTCCCCATCGAGTGCCTTCAACATATTTAAGGCCTGCAGATGGTATTCTGATACACCCTTTCCTTTTTCTTCCCAAATATTCCATTTCTCTGCCTTTGTGATTTCTATTTCCAGCAGCTTGTGGACATTGGGGTTGAGCAAGGTGGGCCTCCCTACTTCCCCCTGCCTCTTTGTGGGTCCTTCCCGAAAGGTGTCTTCTTGGGGGTGCCAGGTAGAGTGCTCTTTCAGAGACCCAAAGTATTCCAAGGAGGGAAGCTGTAAGTTCTTGGCAGCTGCCCAACACTGGGGTGGGGAGGCCGTAGGGAGGCCTTTGGGATCCTGACTTGTGATGGCTGCCATGGCAGGTGTGGAGCAGCGGTTGTGTGGAGATGGGCTCTGCCTGGGCCTTGCCAACAAGTCATTCTGAGAATGAGTCCCTGTGGGGTGCGGGGCTGGTGAGTCCCAGAGAGTGCTTGGAGGCTGCAGGTAGGCCTTTGAATCCGGGGGTTTGGCACTGGGTGAGGGAAGAGCCAGTGGTGTGGGTGAAAGACTGTCAGGTTCATGGGAATGTGCGCAGTCTGGTGATTGACTCAAGGCGGGTAAGACATGAGAAGTTGAGATGCACATCTGGGCCCGTGGAAGGGTGGAGTTCTGAGACCTAGGTGTCCGGAATGGATGAGCCGCAGAACCGTGTGGGGCGCGCGTACCGACGTGGACTTCAGCCGTACCTCTATTTCGCCAGCTACCAGAGAGGGCTTGAGCTTTCTGTTGACCAAAGCTGCCAGTGTCAAGTGGGTTTCCCAAGTGGCTGCAGGAGACAGAAGGACCAGATTACAGCCAGGACTGAAGGGGCAAGAGACCTAGCAGGCTAGCAAGGGTCGGTGCAAGCTCAGCCCCTCCCCAAGCCTTGATGGCCTGCTCTTCCTGCCCCACCCCACTGCCCGGGACTCCTGTCATTCTCTGCCCATCCCTGAAAGTGTCCCCCAAACCAGCGCATCCCAGCTGCTCTGTAGCCCGAGGCCACACAGGCACCCTGGTTGGAAGATGCACCCCGCGGTGAAGCAGGAAGGTTACTTACTTCTGCCTAAGACACAAACGCAGGTTCTGAGCGCCATATAGTTCTTGCAGGAAGCTTCGGAAAACTGGAAATCAAGAGAACCGTTATGGTGCAGCCCTCCCAGAGGACCGAAAGGAATGTCACACGGGCTGTGCACTTAGGACGTTGGACTCTCCAGAGCTCAAGGTCAAATGATAGCTTACTCCCACGGGCAGGAGGTGCTTTGGCATTTCAAGGAGCATCGGTTTCCAATATTGTCTGTGGGGTCTCAGTGAGCAATCTGAACCTTGGCAAAGTTACACAGCTTATCGCAGTTACCCCTCAATGTTCCACCTCCAAATCCACCAGAATCTGCTCCTGACACCCCCACTGCTCCCTACTGGGTCCTACCTTGGCCAGCCTTCATCCCATCCTAGGCCCCTCCTGTACATCTGGGAAATATCTGGGTTCTGTTTCCATCCACAGTATCCTTTTGTTCAGGATTATTACCTGAGAGAGACAGGCTGTTGCCACTGGCATCCTGCAGAGGAGGGGACAGGAGAGCTTACAGAGCTTGGTTGAATGGGCAGAACCTTACCTTTCAGAGCGTCACCTTTGTCCCTTGACCTGCTGCTTCTCCTTGTCTCCACCTGTGGCTGGGGCACAAGAGAGGAAGTCAGGCTGGAATCCAATCCTGCGTCTGTTCTTTGTGACAAACTGCAGGCATTTACTGGTGATTAGAAGAATGACAATCTCCATGGAATGACTAAAGCCCAGAAACCAGCTTCTGTGTGAGACCTAGAGTGCATTTCTTCCGTCAGCCTTCCTCTGCTCACGGAGAGCACACACTCTCAGCACTCAGTGTTCTGGTGGGCAAGATTTTGATTATGGAGGCTGAAGCTCTGGGCCAGCCCTTGACCACTTCCTCCCCGGGGTAAGCCATGCTTTCTCAATTAGCCCAGACAGAAAAGGAGCCTTGGCCCAGAGACTGGAGCTCAAGGAAAGAGACTGAGGACCCAGTGATGAGAGCTGCCCTTTGAAATGTCTAGTCATCTAGTCCTTAGCCACTGCGTCACTATATTGGGGATTTTTACCTATTGCCCTCTATAACAACTAGAGATGGGAGGTCTGAGATCTTCAAAGAGAAATATTTTTGAATGCTCATCTTACTGGCAAATGATTTACATATCATACGAGTCAATAGTTCAGTCGTTCAATCAGATCAAGGGCAATGGTACAATCAATGATTACCATATCCATTTTAGAACAACACCCCCCCCCTCCATGGTTAAATTGCCTTCAAAAGGAGTTGTGTAATCACAGTCAGGTCTAAAGCTCTCTGTCCCCTCTGGCCTCCTTCATTTTTTCGTCTTGAAATCAATCCCCCTTCACTCCCTAGCTTCCCGATGGGGAAGTTCTCCACACTGCTGATCTCACAATCCCTCCCTCTGCCATGAGATCTCTCCACCTGCAACTCTGTCAACCCTTGTGTCCATGATCATGATGCATCCACGCCTCCTGTGCTTCACAAACAGGGAAAGCCAACAGAAATAATGAAAATCAACATAAGCCGGCAAGGATAAAATGATACCAATGCAGTGAACAAAGTCCTAAGAGTGAGTAAGGACGCACCAGCCCTCATCAATATTCCAAAGCCAGGGCTGATGGTCTCTTCTTTCTTGAGATTTCCCCTATCAGGAAATTAATTACGAAAGGAAAAATTTATAAAACAAGGAAAAATCAATCTCTCCTATGGCTGGGTTGAGAATTTCTTACCTTTATCCTTTTCCTGGGTGGTCGCACAGGTGGAGTATTTGGAAGGAAGGGGAGGACCAGGAAGAAGCAACCCACTCCATACAGGATGCCCAAGGTCAAAACAGTGAACCAGGTGGGGTATTGGTAGGTCAGCCAGGAAGCACTTTTCTGTTCCAGCAGAAAGAGAATCTCCTCCATCTTCTGGATACAGCGGTTGCACTCAGGCAACTGAGCACTCTGAGTCCCCTCTGGCTTCAAAACCACTTGCATCACAAACCTGGGCCCACATCACTAAAGGGTCACAGTGGGGTGGGAGGTGACAGCAGGACAACACATAATCCCTCCCTCTACCCTCCAGCTCATCACATCCCTCCCCTGCTCTGGTCTTCTCTCTCCCACTGCCTGCTCTGGGCCTCCAAAGTCACCAGCTGCACCTGATGGAATGGAATCTTAGTGCAAGTTCTTATTCATTCCACCTCCCACCTAGGTATTACCTGCTTCCTTGGCAAGTTGCCTGAATCATGACCAATTTCATAGGCTTAGAATATCTGAAGTTGTCTCTGTCCTCAATGAAAACCTTCTCAAGTCATGGTTTTACTTTGTCTTATCCAAGATAGAGAACTTAGGTTTATGTAACATTTATTTAGCTTTATGAATGTTGGATGAAAAGCTTGGAATTTGACTTCTATGACCAGGAGAGTTATTCAAGAGCTGAGGTATATCTCTCCCAGGAGAGAGATCTAACAAATTTTCTGCCAGATGGTACATTTGGGGAGACAAGGAACACTTAAGCATTAATCATTCTTAACAGTGTCCCCTGCAAATCTTCCTTGTGTGTGACTACTGCCCATTTAGGGCTTGCTCTGGGAACACTTGATGGGGTAATAAGCCTTGCAACAATTCAGGCTCAAAGGGCAAGCATCTGGCTGAGCAAAATAAAGAGATAATATGGATTGAGTTGTGTCCTTACCACTACCACTTGAGATATTCCCCCAAAATTCGTTGGAACCCTAACACTGAAGGCTATAATCTGATTTGGTTATGTGAGGGCTCTCTCTGGGAGAAATGTACCTCTGTCCTTGGCTTCACACAAGAACCAATTGACGCAGAAACCTAGTTTGTGATCCAAGTGACTTTATAAAGGATAGAAGAGGCAAATATGCTCGTGGGGGGTGGGGGCGGACTGGACAGCCCACGCGCGCTGGGTTGCATGACAGCTGGTGGGAGGCCCCCACCCATACCCTGTTGGTAGGCATGGCTGACGGTACTGTTTGACCCCATTGACTGAATTAAGCCCACCTGGTCTAGATGGGGGCCCGCCCAGGTTGACCTGCTTCCTGTCACAAGGACCTAAATGTGTGCATCTTTCCAGCCTGAAGCAGCTTTCAACTGTCTGTGATGGGGAGGAGGTTTGGCATGCACAGCGACCACCCTCAGTTCTGCCTCTACTTACCTAACAGGTACACGGCATTTCTTTTCTGTTTTTTAAAACAACAACAAAAAAATCATTTGTAATCTTTCTATTCCAGCGGTGCTAGGAGCAAGGCAGAGGCAAAACCCAAGAACAGGGTTCTTCTCTGTTGAAGCGCGATAAACTCACGGGGAAGCAAACAAGCATCTTCATCCACGTGAAGTGAATCTGTGAATCAGCAGCTCCCAACTGACCAAAGCACGCACAGAGCAGCCCAGCATCAAGGTCCGTTTCTGTGCACTGCTCCCACTGTGAGGAAGAGCTTCATGTGCATTAAAAGGGAACTTTTGTAATATTTGAATTTTGAATAGTGGTTTTTGTCAGAAACTGGAAAAAATCTCAAAGCCTGAAGAAACTCCTTTCTAGTACTGAACATTCAAGGGAGCCTGTAGAAGCCTGAAATGATTGCTAGGTGACCACCTGGATCTGCTTGTTGAGTGAAAGTGGCAGAATAGCAGCAATAGAGCAGGGGGTTCATTCTGACCACTGACACTCGTGGACCTGGTTTACAGGCAGTAGAGAAGAAGATGAGAGCAGGTTGACTCGTTTGAAGTCCATGACCTACTCTGAGGGGACTAGAGTTGTGGAGAATTGGTGATGGGGCCAAGGCCTAAAGGCAATGCGACCAATGGACACTGAGGTGAGGCCAAGAGAGGGAGCCCACATTGACTTGACCCGAACCCGACCAGATGAAGAGAAGAATGTTGAGCCTGTGCACTGGTATATACTGCTGCAGACTGTATAGACGAACTGTCCTGCTTTGACTTTCTTGTGGATGTGGACTTCACAAGGTTCCAACTGGCATGAAGACTCTTTATATTGAAGAATATGATTGTCTCCTCAGAGCACTGGGTTGATGGAAGTAGGCAGTAGAGAAACTGGATAGCCAAAATGGGCCAGATAAAGGCGTGAAGTGGCTAGCTTACAAGATTTCATAGATACTGGAATATATTCATAGAATTATAGGATTAATATGTGGGTGTACCTTACCTGCAATTGTTAAGCATAGGATATTTTTGTTTCATCACTTACAGAATATTATGTTTAAAGGAGGGTGGCACGGAGTGAAATGTATGCATTTTCATATTATACTGTTAGATACTGATATGATTCTATTATTGTTTTGAAATTATATACGGCTAAAGAATTTTGTGAAAATGTCAAATGGACAAGGGGTGGTCTGTTGTAGTTATACAATCTGGTGTCAATTTGGGACTTGAGAGGATTAAGAGTGAAGGGGTAGACTCTAGTCTCTCTATTGGGTTATGGCCAATGAGGCCTCTTTGTGGGCCTGGCCTTCCCGTCAGGGTTCTGGGAAATCTGGTATTTCCTCCTTGGAGGCAGGAGACTATCTTTCTGCTCATTCCCTGAGAGATGTCCTACTAACAAGACACATGGCACCACACTGATAGAACCCATGCCCTGGGAACTGGAGGAGCCACATGGAGACCCTGCCAAAGCTGAGATGCTTCTACCACCACTGGATGCAGAAGACTTTGCAACTACTGACCTGTGATCTTCCTGCATTTGGGGTCATTGAAGGTGTTTCATGAGTCTGAAGAGAACATTATAGATTGATATCAGACATGGGCTAATATTGGACTTATGGACTTGATCTTGGTTGGGCTGGAATGCTTTCTCAATATACAACTGTTCTTGTATATAAAGGTCTTTCCTATACACATCTGAGTGTGGATTTGTTTCTCTAGTCTACCTGGACTAACACTCATGGATCCCTTTCAGGACTGTAAGTTCTGTTCCCCTGACTGCTGCAAAGTATGTGACAGAGAAGAAAAGGGAGAAGAGTGAACTGTACCCATTTATTGAGGTAAGAAAAGTGATGAAGGAGCATGGCCGGTTCCCCAAACTTCATGAGTGGAAAAATGGGCTCTTGGCACAAAATGACATTCAATCTTCACCAAGAGATTCAGGGCTAAATTGCTGCCCTATCTCTGACCTCAGCTTTTGTTTTATTTTAATTCTCATATAATTCACATATATCATTCAATACTTCAGTCATATTAAGATTTGTGTAATCCTCACCACAATCAGGTTTACATCATTTCCTTCTTTTATATTCATTTTTGTTAGCCCCCCCCTCACTCCCCCAAATCTTCCCTGCCTGTCCCTAGGTGATTGTTAATTCTGTTAGTGTCTCTCTGGATTTACCTCTCCTGGATTTCATATGTATTAAAAAAAATACAAAACAAAATCAAGAAACAAGTAGAAAAGAAAAACTAACAATGATAAAAGAGAGAAAAACCTCAATCGAACAGAAAGTGAAAAATACTAAAAACTGGAACCAAATTAAAATTAGTCTGAAGAGATCAAATGATCAGGTGTTACATTTGAACTTAACTGTATCTGTTCATGTCCATGGACTGTGGTCAGAGGGAATTCACCCCGCATGTGCATTTGAGTCCTTTTGCAAACTGGGTGTTCCGAACTTAAGCTCTGATTCTTGTTCATACCTGCAGATTGAGATTCTATTATTTATCACCCTGGCATCACACTGGCTGTGCTGCTTGTTCTGGGCGGACTTAGTTGATATCTCACTTAGATGGCTGCTTATTTTCAGAAAAAAAGGTTTAAGTACAAGGCCCTGTTCTTTGTGACGGATGTGCACCATCTGATTTCAGGGTTTTTTTACACCCTATGCTTTCCAGTCAAATATTCACTTGAGGTAATTCAAAACACTCACTTGGCTCGATGACGCCAGAATAGCTCCCCTCCATGCAGTTCCATGGAGCTCAGCATAGTTAGGGCACAGAGATGAAAAGACGATTGAACCATGTACTGAACGTTCAGGTTTTTCCCTGCTTTTGAAAATCTGTTTGCGCTTGTAGAGTAAATGTTTTGTACTTTTTAAGAGTGTAAAAGAAATAGATGGAGGGATTCAGAGAAAATGGCGACCAGATAGGACCCATCTATCTGGAGCTCCTGCTGCCAGACCAGAAAAATAGGAAATTAGGTGAAGGAAACGGGGAGGTGGAGTTCTGAAATTAGAACTAGGGTAACAGGGTTTCTCCTGAACCCCTTCTTTTGTGGGATTTCCACTCACAAAGCAAACCAAGAATGCTTTAAAGCACTATAAGTTTGACGAAGTGGCAGGTGCCAGATATGCCCTTGCCTGGAGCAGGGATCCCTGCAGGTGGACGCCCTGAGAGGGGGCAGAATCTCAGACACGAGGGGAACCCCACACTGAGCTCTCCATGTGGTTGGATGCCTTGAGCTCACGGTCAGGGGTTGGTGGTGGGTAGCCATAATTTAGAGTAGAAGAAAAAATATATTATTACCTTAGGAAGATCATGGTGTGGGAGAAAAAGGCAGAAAGTCGGGAGTCCAGGGAGCAAATTTAGTTCCAATTGGCCGACTAGTAAACAACCCCCCTGATAAGCTGCATCTCCCCCTCTGGGGGTCAGCTTGACAGCCACCAAATCTGAGCACATCACAAGTAGAATTTTTTTTAAGGGTGAAACATAAATGATTGGTTTAAAACTCAAACCCAAGTCTGGTTGCTCAGCTCCAAGCACCACATAGGGGAGTCCCTTAACATAAATCAGCATAAGAAGCAACCTAGCTAAGGAATGCCAGAACTCAGCCACAGGGCCTGGCCGCTTTTACCATAACAAAGACCCGCTGTAGCAGTGTCAGCCTTAAACAGCACTGAGCTGTAGCCCAGAGACTGTGGGAGACAATTTCATTCTAGCTGGCCAGAGGGATAAAAAAGAAAATCCTCTGATCTAGGAAGCATCAGCAGTCTAGATAGGACAACAAGCTTCCCTCTCAGTGATTCTACACATAGCTGGGGAGGCCCTGCCGGTCTTGGAGCCCTAGACGGGGCTGAGGGAGCCCCCCAGTGCCCCCTCCCAGCCCCTGCTGCAGTGCTACATGCAGCACAAGGCAGGTACTCCAGCACCCAAGTGACCCCTGGCCACGGGCGCGATCTTGCTTTTGAAGTAATCTCACACAGCATCTGTGGAACCCTACATCAGGGATGGGAAAGTCCATTAACGCATGCCCAGGAGAGCCAGCATAGGAAAGCTGGATTTTCCTGCCCGTGGGCTCCGATGGATGTTGCACCTGGAGCAGCCCACCTGGGCCAGATGATTGCAGTTCAGCCAATGGGATTGACCTGGGGTCCTTCACCAGCCTCCCCGGGAACCCTTGAAAAGGCAGGAACCAGAAGGGAGAGGGGTGGTCTGGTCTTCTTCCTGGGAGGAGAGAGATCCTTGCATGACCTGAGGCAGTCTCTGCCAGGCCCCATGGTCAAAGGAATCCTATGGGTGCCTTGTAAAACCTGAAGCTTCTTTTAACTCTAATTAAATTCACTTGGATCATGAGCCCGGCTTTCCGCATGAAATTTTTCTCGCGGGGAGCCAAGGACTGGGGTTGGAATTTAGGCCAGAGAGAGAGACCTTACAAGTCCATGACCCCATGACCTTGAGGAAGAGTTGGAATTCCTCTGGCCTCAAGGACAGGTGATCAAGTATCATTACCTCCTTACCCACTGCTCTACTTATTCTCACTTTATTCACTAGCCCTTCTAACTTTTCCACCGCACTCAGTTTCAACGTGCTCAGGTTGGTGTTGGGCTTTTATTTACTCGCTTTCTTCTTTATCCCTCTTTTTTCCCCTTTTCCCCTCTTTTTCCTCTTCTCTCCCACTCTCTCCTCTCATATGCCACTAAAGGCTTCCAGGTCACTTCCCTCCACTTAGGGCAAATCAACCCAAATAGCAGGAGGCACTCCAGCCTGCCCTGTGTGGGAGTGCTGTACACCACACAAGGCACCTGGGACAAACACCTACAGTGCGCTGCACCGTTGAAGAAACCTCCGTCATGCCTCTAAGGTGATCTCGTCAACTAGGGCAATTCTGCCCAGCACCACTGGGTCCCGGCATTAAAAGGGCACACTGACCTGCCATGTTGGAGCAGTGTCTAAACCCCTCTGGCCCCTCATCCAAGCAATCAGGGATCAGCTACTACTTTATACTTTATTTCCTCCTTCTCTCTCTCCTTGCTCTTTACCATCACAGCCAACCTTAGTGAACTCAGTTGGATTTATTTCCTTCTTTCTCTTTTTCTTTCTTTCCTCTTTCTGTCTTTGCTTTCTTCACCTCTCTCTTAGCTTGTACGATTCTCTCTGCTCCCTCTCATTGCTTGCACATACCACTGCTGGTTTCCAGAGCCCTACACTCTGCCTAGGGCAACCCTGTCCTCCTAGTGGGCAGCCTGACCCCTAAGACAGTACTGCACACAGGACGAGTCAGAGCTACACACAGCATAACACAGGGGCAGTTATTTCTTTAACCATTTAAAAAATACTCTCTCCTCCTCCTTCCTTTTCTCTTCTCTCTTTTTCCTTTTATTGGGCTCTTCTTACAGGTTTTCTGCTTTTCTCCGCTCCATCTAGCTCTTCTCTACTTCCTACCACAGCCTCCACAGATTTGGTTCTCCTTTTTAGTTGTTTTCTTTTCTTTTTTTTTTTTTTTTACTGTTGTCACCTTTGTTTACTCTGTGCATTTTAGTTGTGTGTGGGTGAGTGGTTGTCAGTCTGGTTGGCATTATTGCCCCAGTCTGTGTCTTCCTCTTTCTCTCTTTTTCCTCTCCTTTCACTCTCTTTCCCATCACAAGACAATAGCTGTCTCCAGGCCACTCCCCTCTGCCTAGGGCAAACCTGAAGGCCCAACTGAGGGAGCTCCCACCCCCCACTTATTGGTGTGGCAAGCAGCTGGGGAATTCACGCTGGTCCTCTCCCACACACCAGGCCACAGGTTGTTCTCCCCTATAAAAAGTGGGGGCATCCCCAGCCTAAATCCTGAGGTCCTACAAGTGACTGGGGGAAACGCCTGACCACCACTTGTGAGGCTCCACGCTACTGTGGGAACATCCACCCAATCTCCAAGGCGATCTCTCTGTACATCCCCTTGTCTAGCCAGATTTGTAAAGTAGAATTTGGATCATGATAGTGGGGGGAGGAAGCATTTAGGAACTAGAGGAAACATGTTTCATTGTTGCTACCCTGCACCCTGACTGGCTTATCTCCTCCCCACATCCCTTCAGGAAGGGGTGTCCAGTTACCTACCAATGGGCTTTGAGTCTCCACTCTGCACTCACCCTCATTTACAATGACATGATTTTTGTGTTCTTTGATGCTTGATATCTGATCCCTTCAACAGTTCATGGTCACACAGGCTGGTGTGCTTCCTCCATGTGGGCTTTGTTGCTTCTGAGCTAGATGGCCGCTTCTTTATTTTCAAGCCTGTAAGATCCCAGATGCTATAACTTTTGATAGCCAGGCACCATCAGCTTTCTTCACCACATTTGCTAGTGCACACATTTTTCTTCAACCATCATGTTGGAAAGGTGTTCATCATGGAATGCCAATTTAATATAACGTGTTCTTGAATGGAGTAAGTATTTGGCAATGTCCATCTACTGCCTTAATACTAAGTCTATAAATATATGCACGTTGATCTATTTATGAACCCTCCTGTATAAATATATTTACATATGTACATGCCAGTATGTAGACCTCTAGAAATACCCTTTGTCACCTAGTTCTTTCCTCTATTTACTTTTACTTTCCTCTTGTCCGACTATCATGCTCAGCTTTCACTTGGGTTTGAGTAATTTCTCTTGGTTACATTGCCCTTGCTGAATACCTACCAGGCTTCTCACACCCTCCTTGCGACGGATTTTGGATTACTTGTTGCTCCCCTGTCGCTGGATTGGTCAGCATCACCTCCTTACCCCCTCCTCTCTCTCTCCCATGTCCCCGGGAACCATTGGTCCTGTTGTTTTCTCCTCCAGACTATTCTTCCAGCCTATCTTATCTAGATAGATCTGTTGAGATAATAATATGCACCAAAAATCAAACCATAGCAAGATAGGCGATGGGTGAGAACAGTGTGATGACAAAAAAACAACAACAGAAAACCAATGATCAATAAAAGAGTAAATTAATTAAAAGACAAAAAAAATTTTTAAGAAAGAAAAACCTGTAAATAGATCAAGGTCTGATTTTTTTTTTCTATAGGTGTGTCCTTCAGTCAGGTCTGATGGCGTATCATGCTCTGGCCCCAGAGTCTGTCCTTTGTACTCCCTCAGGGACTACCCGCTCTGCTCCCATGGTTGCTCTGCTGCATGCTTTTAGTGATTTACCTCCGTGTTGGAGGGCCAGTCGGGTCAGTCCCAACACAGAGTCTCCGGTATTGTCCCCATAGGGCTCTGGGCCAGCAAGGGATGGCATGTCTCATAGTGGGATCAGCCATATGGTCCACTCTGTACCTTGGCTGTTCAGAGTGCCAAAATCATCCTCCAAGCCTGGTGGACCAGTGTGTGCTCCACTCTCTTCCTCCCCCTTCATTTGCCCCTGTGTGCTCTGATCAGACATGTCCATCTCCCCTAGCTACAAGTTCAGTGCCGTCTTCTAAAGTAAATTCTTCTGGGGGGAGGGGCAGTTGTCCACGTAGCTGGTATGGAGGCTGGACCATCCACTTTTCATTTAGGATCAAAAGCATCTAGCTTTTAGCATTAGGTGCTATTGAGTCAGTTCCAACTCAAGGCAGAATGAACCACTGCGCAGTCCTACACCATCTTCAAAACTGTTGTTATACTTGAACCTAACATTTCAGCCTTTTCCAGGGACTGGCATCTCCTGATAACATATCCAAAGCATGTGAAGTCTCCCCGTGCTTGCTTCTAAGGACCTTTCAGACTGTTCTTCTGACACAAATCTGTTCATTCTTCCAGCACTCAATGGTATTTTTAATATTCTTGGCTAGTGTCATCTTGATGGGTTGAAACACTATCTCGCTCTAGTGTTGATGTACATTTTTCTGATGCCTAATTATACTGAGTATCTTTTAAGGTAATCATTTAATTTTTATGGCATTTTGAAAAGATGTCAATGAGGTCTATTTAATTTGTGTTCAGATGGAAACACATATCTCAAACTAAATATGTGACAGTAGAATAAGAATCCATTTTATCCTAAATACTTGAGATATTTATACAGCCTACTCAAGTTTTTATCAACATAGATAAGGTGGCGGTGGTGGTGGTGGTGGTGGTGGTGGTGGTGGTGGTGGTGGTGGTGGTGGTGGTGGTGGTGGTTTTTAAGAGTTAATCTCTAAATAGGGGGCTGTAGTACTGAGCACTGAATCTCCTTTGCTTGATTAATTTTTATGTTAGGGAAGTAATACAAGGATTCCATCAAATGACCCATCAGTTTGAGGAAAAAGCATATCAGAATTGATGGTCAAAGCCTATATGGCTTTATGGTTTAGTCTCTAGGGGTATGTAATGCTCTTGTGAAAATAGTATTCCTCATGATAATAACGAGGAACTGGTGGGCCTCCAGGGCTGGGAGCTGAACTGAGGGGCAGTTCTACCCTGTCTAATAGGGTCACTATGAGTTGGCAAAGAATCGATGGCTGTCAGTTTGGTTTGTTTGACTTGAGTACTGGCATTCAGTGTGTTTATCGAAATCAATAAATTACAAGCATTTAGATGTCTATTTTTTACATACAAAATTTAAATCCCCCAAGCCTCTGAAAACTGCGAAGATTTCACAGCACTAGGTTGGTACTCTCACATCCAAGAATCAGTGAAACTGGCAGGGTGTGAGGCATTCAGGCTCCCTCAGTTCCTCCTACTGCCTTCCCTGACCCTGGTCACTTGCTTCTATTACCTCTCTTGGACCTTACATGCATTTGAATTAGAACACCATAGAGTACAGTGCTCTACATGTGCAGCAGCTCTAACCATGTCACTCTCTGTCTCTATGAAGCCTCTTCCAACAAAATTCAAATGCGATTGTATGTGCACACATAAACACACGCATGCACCAGAGCACCCTTCTTAACAGAGAGTCAGGAGGGTCTCTTATTTGCTGTCCTCACTTTGGACACAAGTCCCTTGATGATGAGTAGGAGAAAAGGAACATCAGGTAGTGGGGGAAACCCTAAGGAGGAACAGAGGAGAGCTTTAACTAAGAATAATGCTACTAGTGGAATGATGGCATGTGAGGAAAAGTAGATACTTCCAGACTGTCAGATTTTTCCATACAGCAAAATTAACTTTTCTAGTTTTGTCTAAAACTGGCCCCAGGAAATTTCAAATAGCACATCTCAGATTATCTAACCTACAAAGGAGTAGCCGGCCTTCCACCCACCCCCACCCCACCCCCGCCAAAAAACCAAGCGGTACAAAGCTCCACTGGGTACACATTTCAAAATATACATTCTCCTGTTTGGGCAGGCATCTGGCAACTTGCTCTGAGCTAGTGCACCCACACTTTTTTCCCAAGGTCATTGCTGGTGACAAGACCTTGTGCTCTTCTCACAAGCCAGAATGCAAACATAAATCAAGTCAGTGTAAGACGCCATCATCACCTCACTCAAATACACCTCGTCAAGTGAACTCAAACTTCAAGAAGATGCTCATTTGTTTGGTTTTGTTGATGTGAGGGTGATAGTGCATTTGGAGTTTAGTCATTGCACTAGGTCAGACTGTTAATCAAGCTTCCTATATAGAGGTTCTGAAGATATTGTGTAAGAAGGTCTGAGTTGTCTGGCTAGACCAGAGCTTGCACACTGCTATTGACTAGAAGTTCCGACACACAGAATCCAGGACAGATAAACCCCTCAGGACCAATACTGAGAGTAGCAACACCACGAGGGAAGGTAGGGGGGAGAAGCAGAAGAAAGGGGAAACCAATCTCAATGATGGACATACAGCCCCACTCCACCACCCAGGGGAACAAACAGCAGAAGTTTGGGTGAAGGGATACAGCAGAGGCGTAAAATATAAAAATAAAAAGTATGTATAAATTATCAGTGGTTCACGTGGGTGGGAGGAGGGGAAAAAAGGAGCTCAAGGAGAAAGAACATGTTTGGAAATGATGATAGCAATGTATGTACAAATGTGCTTCATACAAATTGGTGTATGAATTGTTACAAAAGCTGTAAGATCCCCCAATAAAATGATTTATTTAAAATAAAAAGGACTGATTAGTGGTAGACAGGGGACTGGTTTTGCCACCATGACAGTGCACCTGCTCACACAAAAAAAACAGCATGCCTCTATCGCCCGATCTGATCCCAGCACACCGAGGCAAAATACTAAGGGTGTACAACAGAACAGGAAGGGGAACAGAGCAACGAAGTCCCCAGGGAATACCAAAAATAGACTTTGGGGCCAGGGCTAGCTGACCCATCATACTCTATGAGAAAACACTCCTAAAGGCCAACAAACAGTCCTTGAACTAACTAAAAGCTTTTCTTTCTTGTGTTTTGTTTTGCTTTTTGTCATCGGCTTGTTGGTGGTGGTGTTGTTCTTTTGTTTCATTTTGTTGCTTGGGTTTGCTCTGTCTCGTTTTTGTGCATGCTATGATTTCCACAGGTCTGTCTAAATGAGATAGGCTGGATGAACAATCTGGAGGAGAAAACAATGGGACTGACAGCTGGGGGAGGGAGATGGGAAAGGGGGGTGTAGGGAAAAAGGAAGTGCTGTTAACAAACCCAGGGACAAGGGAACACCAAGTGATCCAAATAGATGGTGAGGAGGGTGTAGGAGGCTTGGTAGAGTGTAACCAAGAGTAATGTAACCTAGAGGAATTACTGAAACACAAATGAAGGCTGAACATGAGAGTGGGACAATCAGAAAGTAAAAGGAAATCAAGGAAAGAGGTAGGAAGCAAAGGGCATTTATAGAGGTCTAAATAAAGGCATGTGCATATGTAAATATATTTATGTATAACGATGGGGAAATAGATCTATATGCATATATTTATAGGTTTAGTATTAAGGTAACAGATGTACATTGGGCCTCCATTCAAGTACTCCCTCAATGCAAAAATACTTTGTTGTATTAAAGTGGCATTCCGTGATGCTCACCTCCCCAACACAATTGCTGGAGGCAAATGGGTGCATAAGCAAATGTGGTGACTGAAGTTGATGGTGGTCGGCTATCAAAAGTTATACATTCTGGGGTCTTAAAAGCTTGAAGTTAAACAAGTGGTCATGTAGCTGAGAAGCAACAAAGCCCACATGAAAGAAGCACACCAGCATGTGTGATCACGAGGTGTCGGAAGAATCAGGTATCAGACATCATCGGAACAAAAAAATCATATCTTTGTGAATACGGGGGAGTGTGGAGTGAAAACCCAAAGCTCATTTGTAGATAATTGGACATCCCCTTACAGAAGGGTAGCAGGGAGGAGAGGAGCCAGTCAGGGTGCACTGTAGCAACAATGAAACATACAACTTTCCTCTAGCTCCTAAATGCTTCTTCCCCCACAACTAAAATGATCCCCATTCTACCTTACAAATCTAGCTAGACCTGAGGATGTACACTGGTACAGATAGGAACTGGAAACACAGGGAATCCAGGGCGGATGATCCCTTCAGGACCAGTGGTGAGAGTGGCGATACGAGGAGGGTAGAGGGAGGGAGGAATAGAAAGGGGAAACCGATTACAAGGATCTACATATAACCATCTCCCTGGGGGACAGACAACAGAAAAGTGGCTGAAGGGAGATATTGTATAGTGTAAGATAAGACAAAATAATAATTTAGAAATTATTCAGGGTTCATGAGGGATGGGGAATAATTATCAGCTGATGCCAGCGGATTAAGTGGAGAGCAAATGTTTTCAGAATGATGAGGGCAATGAATGTACAAATATGATGTATGTATCAATTGTGATAAGAGTTGTATGAGGCCCCAAAAATTGATTATAAAAAAAGAGAAAAGAAATAACAGTATGAAAACATCCCCCCAAAAAGCATGCCTCTCTTGTCCCTCATATCCTAATCACCTGAACTCACTCCATGTGACTTCTTTCTGTTTCCATGAATGAAGGACAGTGGTTTGACAACACAGAAGAGGGGGGGAAAAAACAAGGGTGTCACCCAAACTGCTGAGTTTGAAAAATGTTTCCAAGAATGTAATCAC
Source organism: Tenrec ecaudatus (assembly GCF_050624435.1). NCBI lineage: Eukaryota > Metazoa > Chordata > Mammalia > Afrosoricida > Tenrecidae > Tenrec > Tenrec ecaudatus. The sequence goes on along the minus strand of NW_027459539.1, from coordinate 151,575 downwards.
AGATTAGACAAATGTGTGAAGTGTAATGGAGAGTACTATGAAGGGGATAAAAAATTTAAATGCATAGTTTTGAAAAAATTGTAGTTTTTGTCGGGTTCCCCCTAGTAGCTTCCAATATCATAGCAACTCAAGCCATCACCATACATCAAACTGACAGAGAAGGGGTGGGTTTTGTGTGTAGGTGGTGTTGGTTATTACACAGGGGCAAGGGACTTCTGGTGGCATAGTACCTTATGCCTTGGGTGTCAACTGTAATGTCAGCAGTGGGGAACCACCAGTCAGTCCTCAGAAGAAAAGGATGAGGCGTTCTACTCCCATAGAGTTAGCCTTTGGGAAACCCACAGAGATAGTTCTGCTCTGATCTCATAGAGTCGCTATGGCTCAGCATCGACTCCATCGAAGTGAGCTGACAAACTAAAGGCAGGAGATCTGAAAGAGGATGCGGAGACGTTGTCTCAGGTACTTTGGACATATTACTATGGTGGAACCAGTCCTGCAAGAAGGGCATCATTTTTGGCAGAGGGTTAGCAAACAAGAGGAAGACCCTTACTTAGGTGGATTGACACCGTGGCTGCGAGAATCGGCTCAAATACAGTAACAAGTGCGAGGATGGCGCAGGACTGGGCTTTGTTTCTCTCTCTAGTGCACAGGCCCCTATGAATCCGAACTGACTCCAGGGCTCTACAATATCAACTACTACAACCCTGAAGTTCAAACCTACCCAGTGGCTTCCCAAAAGGGAGGTGTGGCCATGTGCCTCTGTAAAGATGACAGCTAGGGAGCCCCTGCGGGGCAGTTCTACTCTGTGGCACAGGGGCAGCCAGGAGTCGGAATGTGCTTCACAGCAAAGGGTGTGCTTTGTCTCAGATTGTGCCTGCTGCTGTTTATGCTATGCACTGAGTTTAACATGTGACACTCAGGAGCGAATGAATGGAAACACACCCATGATGCTTCCATGATGCCAGATGCAAGCTGACACTGTTTCTGAGTTCTGGGCATATTATTTTTTCAGAGATAATTTCCTGTAGCGGTGACACACCGAGTCCTATTTCATGTAAAAGCATCAGCAGCAGAGGAAAGCACTGCACAGAGAGAAGACTATGACACGTAACAGGCTTTCCATAGAGGAACAAAAGGGTGGATGTCTTGGGCTGCACTCTTTTCTTGTATACAGACAGTAAACAAGCTGAACACATCTCACCTAAGCATAACATTACAACTACTTGAAGCCCAGCTCAGGCATCTGGACAAGAGGCAGCAAGGAAGGATGGGAGAGAGTTAATGGGCTGGGCGTCCCCAAAGGTGCAGAGTGGGAATCAAGGGAGGATCCAGGACGAGCCAAGGCTTCTGGCAGAAGTCTGAGAGGAGAGCAGCAGAAAGGAGCTGCTCTCTGGGTCCTCACAGATGTAGCCAGTGAGAGAGCAGCAGTGCTGCCCCCTGGCGGTGTGCCGAAGGCAGGGCCGCTTCCCCCAGGGCTGGAGAGCTCTGGGGAAAGACAAATCCTGTCACTTTGGATGCCAAGTAAGGGGGCACTGTGTGCCGGTGGTGTACCTATGTTGGCCAAAGCGCTGCCCACTGTGCATTTGCTTCCCACAAGCACAATTATCCTTCCTCGTGCATCCAGGAAAGACAGTTCTAGAAAAACACAAGGAGTAAAATAAAACACTGCCAGGTCTCGAACCATCCTCACCATTGTTACTATGCCCACTGATGTAGCCACTGGTTCGAGCTGTTTTATTGCCCATCCTCCACTTTTTGCCAAGCATCATGTCCTTCATGGACTTGATGTCCCTTCAGGGACTGGTCTCTCCTGACAGCACGTCCAAAGATATCAAATGAAGTCCAGCCATCCTTTGTCCCCATGTTCTCTTGGCAGTCCTTGTACTTTTATTGCTCAGTGTCTGATTATTTGGGACCAGGCCTTATTGCTGCCCCTTCCTCACCTTGGCCCCCAATCCCGACCCCAAGCCCTGCACATCCACTGTGTGAAACCTCCTGTTCCTGTAACCATCCCTGTGCTTTTGTGTGGGGGGTCTAGCTGGGTTCCCCTGGCAATTCGCCAGCTGCCCTTGGGAAAGTTCATGGAGTCGGCTAATTAGTAGAAAAGCCAAACGTCCAGCTGAGATTGGTTTACTCCCTAGCACCCTTGGGCAGGAGCACAGCCCCACTCCCGGTCCCAGGTAGCCAACGACCACACCTAGGTTCTCCGGACTTGGCAGCTGTAACATGTGGCCTGGGCTTCCCCTTCATTTCCTGCTCCTTTCTGGCTTGCTGTCTGACTTTTCTTTGCGGAATTAAAGCTGCAAATTGACAGGATCCCATAAACACTCTAAAGCCACAAAAAAACACCAAATGCCCACCCAAACATGTGAAACTTCCAAAAATCATCCTTAGAAGATTCCCAAACCCTAAACATTCCTAAACCCCATATATGCCCTGAAAACACCATGAAAGCCCTAAGAAAACCTAAAATGCTGGGGGAAAAAAACACATATAATATGAAAAATACCCTAAAATCCCTAAGGAACTCTGTAACATCACTAAAAACACCATATTGTGCTGAAAAATACCTATACACTCTAAAAAACCACCCCTAAATCCCTTAAACACTCCCTAAAATCTTATAAAACACCCTAAAAACCCCAAACTACCCGAATGCCCCAAACACACCTTGAACGTCCACAAACAACCTAAAAGCCCTAAAAAATCACATGCCACCAAAAAGCCCTAAATGACCGCAAAATGCCAACTCATAGCCACCCTATAGAGGGCTTCTGGAGCTGTCAGTCTTTTATGGGAACAGCTTTATCGTTCTCCCAAGGAGAAGTTGGTAGGTTTGAAACCCTGACCTCATATTTAGCAGTCTAATAATTGCTGGACAGTGCCACCAAGGCTCTACTGGTGTAGTGGGTTACACATTGGGCTGCTAACCTCAAGGGAAACGGTTCAAAACCACCACCCACTCCTTGGGAGAAAGAAGAAGCTTTCTTTCTATTCCCCTAGATTTCCAATTGAAGGTGTAAAGTAACCTGTTAAATGCTCGCAGTGGCAGCAGCAATGTCTCATAACCATGGGGAAATGTGGTTCAGAAACTTCAGAAGCAAGCATCCACCAGTAGGTGACTAACCAGCAGTATTGACTTGGGCAAAGAGAAGGTGACATGGAAGGGTAAGGAGAAGAATGCGTGCAGAGGGCAGGTTGGCAGCTGAGCCTAAGTCCAGTAGAAACAACAGCAGAATGGCCTGTTCCTGGAAGGGCCACAGGAGATGGTGCGACTTCATGTAGCCCCCACTTACATGTGTAACAGCAGCAATTGCCTGAACACGTGGTCTCCCCAGGGAGGAGCCTTTGTGTGGTGTTAAGATGCTGTTACTGTCTGTTGTACTGTGGTGGCCTGCATTTGGCTGTAATGGTGGAAATTTTGCAGCCAGTAGTTCAAATGCCTGCTGGGTCACTCACTGCAGGTAGACTTCAGCAGTTTCCAGACAGAGACGAGGGAGGAGGACCTGGTCTTCCACTTCTGAAAGAACTGGCCAGTGTGAACCTTGTGAATGGCAGAACACTATACCTGAACATGAGTACCGCAGGCTATAAGGCATGATGGATTGACACAGTGGCTGCAGCAATGTGCTCAAACATAGGATAGTGCTGGCCTGGAAAATAGTTCATCGTCCATTAAAAAAAATCATTATATAGGGGCTCATACAACTTTTGTTGTTGTTTTTCCCTAAGGGAGAGCAGTGTATTGGTACACTGAGAGGTATATAGATCAATGGATTCGAACAGAAAAGCTACACATATATTCACCAGTCAACGGGAACCTAGCCTTCGAAAAAGGACACAGAAATATCCAAAGGGACAAATTCTGCTTGCTCAACAAATGGTGTTGGACAAACTGAGATACCGTATGTAGGAAAATGAAGCAAGCCCCAAACCTTCCCCCATGCACAGAAATTAACTGAAGAGGGGTTAAAACCTGAAAGTAAACCTCCGGGCTATCATAATCATTTTTTCGATGACCTCATCGGTCAGAAATCATTGTAGGAACGCCAAAGCGTTCTTGTGTTCAACGTCTACATACATAGCAGGTGCTCCAGTAAAGGGGAATCTTGGTGGAGCTGGCTCATCCATTCCTGAAGAGAGTAGAGCACCACGTTGGCCCATCACAGAGCTCAGGTGTAGAATCTTCCTCACTGTCATCCTTTATCTCAGCAGTGTCAGTGTTGGATTATGAATTTCCCAAAGAACCAGTATCGCTCAATTCTGTGCACAATGCTGACTCACTCTCGCTGTTATTTCACTGGTCTAAAAACCCATTTAGGTTAAAATGACACTTTTTTGATGCCATGACCTAAAATTTTTAGTGAGAAAATGTTCCCAATGACATTACATGGGTCTTCGTCTAATCCTGATGCCATGTTCTTTTTCACAGAGACCAGCTTCTTGTATAAATTGCTCAGCATACAGATGGAATAAGAACAGTGAAAGGATACAACCCTGATGCACACCTTTTCTGATTTTAAACCATGCAGTATCACCTTGTCCTGTTCACAGTCTCACCTGGTTCTATCTCTTGGCCTTTGCATAAGCTCCATATGAGTACAATGAAGTGTTGTGCAATGCCCATTCTTTTCCATGGTATCCCCAAGATTCACCTCCTTCCACTCGTGGTTTCCAGAACGTGGGGTTGGGACAAAGCCTGGATAGTCTCATGGCAAGACCAGATCAGGAATGGAGCTGAGCCGGGAGCAGCTTTATTTGCTTGCTCCAGGGAAAGTCTGCCAATGTGACTAAGCCTCAGGGGCTTTCTACAAATGATAAAGGTGAATCCCTCTCTCGTTACCCACTGATCATCTCTGAGCCTCTTGCTCTCATATCCCTTGCACAGACCTCTACCATTAGATGGACAATTCGGTAACGTTTGAACACTTTTCTGATGCTGAGCCTGGGGAGCAACTAATAGCTGAGTAAATATTGATTGAAAGATGGTGAGTGGAAGAAAATAGCTTTGCCAGGTCCAGGTTGTGATGGAGATGAGAGTGTTACCAAATCCTGCTGTCCCCATGGTGGGTTTGCTGTATTGTGCCCAGTCCTGAAAGTCTGAGCCAGGGGTTTTAACGTGGCCCCTTTCAAAACATATAGGTGGAATTCTTGGACCATGAGCTGTCCATAAAGCTTTACCAAGGAGATGTCCGCCCTGGAGCGAAACAACCCAAGAACCTAGATCTTCGTGAAGGTGTTGGTAAGGGATGCAGCGGAAATCATAAACTTGACTGAAAGCAAAAGAAACTTTGCCTTCATGTGCCTGCAGCTGGACGAAGTGGTGCTGGAGCACACCCTCCTTTGTGATTCTTCTTGTTCTTTTTATGAGCTGCTCCCTGGCCTGTGTAGTCCCGTAAATCTGGAAACTCTTTGCTGGTGGGGGCAATTGTTATATCCTCCCCCCAGATCCAGATGTCTTGTCCATGGTCAGTGTGCAATCCTTGTTTGCCAGAGGAGTGGGGCATCTAAAGGCAGGCAGGGGTCACATACTTTTTTTCTACACTTTCTAGAAAGACCAGAGCTAAACATCTTGCAGCCCTTTTCATGTCCTCATTCTTTTCTGTATTTATTTTCCATGAAAGAGGAGAAGAAACGCGACAGCATCTACTGACAGCAAGTCAAATGCCATCGTGTGTGTTCAGAGGGCAGGCTGGTTCTCATTTGCCTAACTCATCAGTCCCATCGTGCCATGTCCATGTTAGATTGTTTAGGGAAACAGATGACATATGTTATGATGCTAAATAAGCTGAAACAGTGCCAGGATGGAGGCAGAAGGGTTTTATTTGTTTGTTTTTAAATGAAGCATGGCTTTCTAGTGACTTATTGTGGTGGGGAAGGGGGGCACCGAGAGCAACAAGACATGGCTGTGACAGTGGTCTGGGAATTGAGACAAATCATTGCTTCTGCAGCAGAGATGAGCTGCCTCTGACCTGTCAGTTACTTGAAGGGAGACTCTGCATTTGGTCAGACAAGTCTCAGTTGGAGATGGTACCAGCTTTCCTCCTGAGCCTCTGTGGTTCCCTTTGAACTACACAGGCCCGAATCGCTTTTAGCTGAGCAACAGCAAATGGCAACACAGACTTGCCATATTGCTCTTTTGCGTACACTCTTTAAAAATCATACTAAATATACATGCATCAAAACATTCGTCACTTCCACGCTCTACAAGATTATAATTAAGTGGCATTCTGCATGTTGTTCATATATCATCCTTACCCATTCCAAAATTATGTCATCACCCTTATGGAAGCTCAGTATCGTCTCAGGGATGGCACTTCCCCTCCAGGCCCTACTGGGTTAGGCTGGGTTGACTAGAGAAATAAATCCAAGGACACTCATATAGGTATAAGAAAGACTCCACCTCACTTATTTGTCCAATTGACATGGCATTATGTAACAACCATACTTACCTTCCTACCTATCCCTGGAAACAATTGGGAGATGTTTGTCTCTATTCATTTTCCTAGCCTAGATATTTTTTGTAAGTGGAATTAAGCAAAATGTGTCCTTTTTGAAGCTGATTTATTTCACTCAGCATAATGCTTATGAGGTTCATTCCTCTTGTAGCCTGTGTCAAGAGTTCATTTCTCTTTATGGCTGAGTAGTAGTCCATTGTATATACCGTAGGCAACATGTTTGACTTATCCATTCACCTATTGATGGGTATTTAGACCGTTGACACGTTTGCGAGATTGGGAATAATGTTGCAAGGGCCATCTGTGTATTTGTATCTATTTATGCGCTTGCTTTTAATTGCTTATATCCTTCATTTCCTTTTCTTTCCTTGTTAGACTCAGTATGATCCCCTTCTGCCCCTCCTCTAGCCTCACAACCTCTGTGTCTGATGTGCCAGGATCTCACCAGAAGCCTTAACACCAAGATTCTGAGCCCTGACTGACCATTCTGACCATCCAGGGAATTGAATATTCCGGAGCACACAGAAGATGAAGTTATCAAAACTCCTTAGGCATAACCGAACAACTGGAGGGAGTGCTTTATTGGGCTGGGGGGCTGGGGATTATAGTTGTGAAGGACACCAAGAACAATTGTCATTACCTAGACTGTAAAGACTATGTTCGACATCCATGCTGGTGAGTAGCAGCTGGATTTCAGAAGCTCACAAGTGGCCATCTAGGTGGCAAGTATTGTCACCCTCACTCTGGAGGAAAGAGTGGTGAGTGGACCACATGAACATTAGACTTCATGACTCTGAGCACAGAATAACTAGATGATCTCCAACTATCAATTCCAACTTCTTTGAAAGGGATCACATCCAAAGGTCCTAGATAGTGAAGCAAAATTCACAGTCATAAAAGAGACCAGGCTTATTGGCTGGATAGGGACTAACAGAACCTCTGAAACGATGGTCCTTATTCACTAAGTTTGAAAATGAACTCCTACCTGTGGTTCAATATTCAGCCAAATAATAGATTGGTCTATAATGGGAGCAATTACACAAGTGAGGCACGCAAACCTGAAAACAGCAAACCATTTGATCTCAAAAGGGCAGTATTAATCCAAGGCCCAAGTTCAGAAGGGTAGGAAGAGAGGAGGAAGGGAAACAGAAGACATAAGTAGGGAGTGGAACAAGTCATATTATATTGTGGAGATTGCAATAAGTGGCATAAAACACAATGGGTATGAATTGTTGAATAAAAAACTGATGATCTTGGTAAACCTTCACCTAATTCACAATAAAAACTTATGAGAGAGAAAAAAATCCAAGCACCTAGGCTGCATTCCAGGCCAATAAAATCGGACTCAGTGGAGATGGGACAAAGATGTCTTTTGGACAGCTCTCTGGCGATCCCAATGAGCACACAGGCTGATACCCACCATCTGGAAACTATGGGGTAGCTGCTTCTCCGGTAATGCCTCGGGGGAGCGCTTGGGTCCCTTAAAGAATGCGGGATGATGAAGGGGCAAAGGTCATCAAACCTCACCCACAGATTTACACTGGGGGGCTGCTCTCTGAGGAATGTGGGAAGGGTCCACTTGCATGCTGTCTCTGTGCAGCAGATCCAACAGACTCAACACCTTTCCAAAGCTGGCAAGAAAGTCCGAGAGACTAGATGTGGGCACCACGCTGTGAGTTTCCCAGAAGGCACGAGACAGATCGAGAGCAGTCACAGGAACACAGACTCCTCCGGAAATGCCGCCATGCGCAGAACATGCATCTCTAATTTCATTTCACACTGACTCAAGCATTCAGTCCTTTTTACGAAAACCCAGCTTCTCATTACAGTAACCGGTTTAAAATGACAATCTTCTGTTGAGCAAGTCTAAGAAATGACCTTCCTTTATTTTACATGGTATAAAAATTCAGTTTCCTAGGCCGATGGGCTCTAGGGACAGGTGTTTTTATGTACTAGACATGGCTTTCAAAGTTCTTCAATTGCCTAAATTAATAACGACTTTTTTCCTTTGGCTTTTCTAAGGGACACATTAATTTCAATCTTTTTCTAAGGAAGTGAATCTCTAGCTATCTCATTTGGATAACTTTCTGCCTTCAGAGTAGAATTTGAAATAATCTGCAAGGTTACCCCTTCCCCACCCTGCCCCAGCAGCCCAGCCTCTTTCTTCCTTCCAGCCTCCAGCCACCGGGGTTTGGTTGGGAAAGGAGATGCAGAAGGGAGTCTCTGGATTTTTCTATCAAAAGGTTGGCCACAACCCCCAGTAGACCAAATGTAATTCATTATGGTGGGTTTTGGTTTTACTACATTAAGAGTTATCCTTAGGGAAATTACAAACAAACAGAAATAGGAAGACTTTATATTTTATTAACGGATGTACTGCTCAGTCTCATTATATTTTAAAAGACAAAGTATAAAAAAAAAATCTGGCTCCATTTAAAATGTCCTGACTAGCAGAACTTAAAATACACAAATCTTAACATGAAAGTCTAGATGAATAAATAAAATAAACAACGAAACAGCTTTCTCAGGAAAAGCCATAATAAAGAGCTCGACTATTTTTTGAGCTGTTTAAGATGCTCGTGTTAAAGGGAAAAGAGTATCATTGTTGACTTTGAAATGTAGAACCATTTGCTTAATTCAGTGATGCTAAAATGGGCAGTTTGGCTGAAGAAAGAAATTGGCTTGTAGCATTTGATGAGCAATTTCTTCTTTTGAATATAGAAATGACCAGGGATGCGGACACGCTTTTTATTCTTTTGAGGACCCTCTAACCAAGAAATCTTTTAAATGATCATTACACAGTGAATGCCTGGAGGCTCTGGAAACTATTTATTTTGACATTATTATAAGCTCAAAATGATTCACCAATGCAAAAGAAGAAGAGAAAAAGCAATTACATACTAAGCTGTAAACACTGGAAGCTTTTCTGTGCTGAAAATAATTGGACAGAGTTTTTTCTTTTTTTAAGTAATAGTGTCCAAAGAGATTCAATGATCTTATTGCTTATGGATTTGGAGCTTAACTATATTCCTTATTTTAAATTTGATATTAGAATAGCAAGATTATAGACCTTGATACAGTGTGACTTGGAGAAGTATCGTTTCATTAAATTATCAAGTTAAGGCTCAAGGAGCCTGATGGAATGTGTGTGACCATGAGGCCAGCCAGTTGGAATCCGCTATGGCTCACAGAGAAAGATGCGGTTCTCAGCTCCTGTAAAGATTTAGAACTTCGGGAACCCACAAGCATAGTTCTACGTTGTCCTTTCAGGGGTCCTCAAACTTTTTAAACAGGAGGCCAGTTCATTGTCCCTCAAACCCGCTGGAGGGCTGGACTATAGTTTAAAAATAAAACTATGCACAAATGCCTATGCGCACTGCACATACCTAATTTGAAGTAAAAAAAAAAAAGGGGGGCAAAAACACCCGGCATGCTGAATAAATGTCCTCTGAGGGCCATGTGGTCCGCAGGCCATAGTTTGAGGACCCCCTAGATTGATATAAGTCAGAATCGACTTGATAGTGTTAGGTTTCTGGGGTGGTTGACCTCAGTTCTTGCTTAGCAACGCTGAAAGAATTCATATGGCAGAAGCACTTTTGTAAATCCAAGTGAATGTTATGAAAGAAAGTTTCAGGTATCGCAGTCCCCAAAAGTCCCCACTATCTCCGGAAAGCACGCCGGGCTGCATGGCAGGGGTGGGGAAAGTTTGCAGCTGAATATGGCGGTTTCATGGGAGGAATACCTGAGCAGGAGTGCAGAACCAGCTGAGGAGCCACGGCAGGAACCCCCAAGGGCCTCACCCTCCACTTGCAGAGCACGTGAACAAGGGAGGGCGACAAGGAGCCCAGGCCTACTTCTATCACCTCCCAACACCACTGGAGGGCATTGGTCGATCGTACTGGTTGATTTTGGTGCACTTTTGTGAAGTCCTATTCTGTATGACCAGGTGGACCTTCCACCTGGGTCTACATGACTTGGGTCAGAGCATGCTCAGTTCTGAATTTTGCCATAGGTATCTAATGAGTGTGCCTGATTTATTTCCAACCCCTTTGTTGTGGCCCGGACAGCTCATTTTCGTTTAGTGCTGGCATTTGGGAAGACAAGCCCTAATCTAGCAACCTGTCAATAGCAGTAAGTGAATGGAATTAAAACTCAACTCATAGCCATAAATTCAATTCGGACTCATAGCGACCCGAGAGGACAGGGCAGAATTGCCCCCTGAGGATTTCTGGGGCTGGAATTCTTTACAGGAATAGAAGTCTCTTTTTTCTCCCTCCCAGTGGCTCCAAAGGACTGACCTTGCAAGGAGATGTCCAGCGGGTGCCTGCAGGCTCCTTCATTGAAAATCTCTGCTAGTTTATGAAGCGGGAGGGAAATTTTGAGGAGGCCGTCTGCGGCAGAGTTAACTCCCCATTAAAGCCAATGAGCTTTTCCACATCTCTCAAAAAACAAACAAAAAAACCTAAAGTGACTACTTCAGATTAATATGCTGTAGGTAGAACCACCTCCCACTCAGCAAACCAAACCAATCAACCAACCAACCAAACAAACAAAAACACCCCAAATCCTGTTGCCTTCAAGTCAGTTCTGACTCATGCTCACCCCTTGTGGTACAGAGTACAATTGTTGCATGAGGTTGTCTAGGCTGTACCCTTTATGAAAGCAGATGACCCCTTCCTTTTGTGGTACAGCTAGGTGGGTTTGAACTGATAACCTTTATATAAGCAGCCCTATCCAGCGATCTATGTCAACTAAAGTGTCAAAGCATGTAAAGACTGATCCACAACCCCCACTTCTCTCTTCCTCTTCTGTGATGACCTGGAATCCACCTTTTGATCTGGTGGCACCATATTTGTGAAGCAGCCCGAATCACTGACGGACGGTGTGCAGGACAAACACCCTGTAGAATTGCCCTTCTAGCGTCAGAATTTGCATGAACAAGAAATAAACTTCTAGATTTTAAGCCACTGAGGTTTCAGGGGTAGCTTCTTTCTGCAGAACAGACTAGGCTATCCTGCCTGATCATCTCTTCACAGGGTTTTTGTGGAGAGCTACCGGAGCAGCTCGATCCAGGGGAGCTGCCAAAGCAGATACCTACACTTTATCTGGGATTGTAGGTTGTAGTACCAAAGTTTTTATTTGCCCGGGAGGCACTGAGTAAATTGTTTTTCTTCTGAAAACAGGACAATATGTAAGTAAGTTTGGAGACATATGTAGCTGGAGCTGAAAGTCCTCTTACCTTGCAGTTTTCTTTGGTAGAGATAGACTTGTTCTTAATGAAACCCATGACAGTCAGTGTCACAAATGACTTCTGAGGAGAGGCCAAACAGCTAAGTCAAGGCCAGCCTACCGTTCTCTTAAATGCTGTCTCATGCTCTCATCTGCTCTGACGTGTTTGCTCAGGGGCATGTGGCAGCCACTGGGCGGGCCTTACCATTGGCACTGAAAATCATTGTAGGGGATATTAGAGGATTTACATCAAGAAGACCTGACTTCCTGGCCATTGCTCGGGGGCCACAGTTCCCAAGACAATCAGTGTCAAGGGCAAAACAAAATAAAACATGACGAGGCCTCTGGGGCTGGGTTGAGCTGGATATGTAACCAAAGCCCCCTTCTACCAGGATCTTCCCAAGAGGAGATTGCTCTTTTCCATAGCTAAACAATTTTGTTTAACACACGTTCTGCTGGGGAACCTTCTGGGAAGCAGAAGAAAATAAATCTGCCTTCCTTTGAATTAAGCTGGGTTGGGTCCAAGCCCTGTGTAGTGTGTATTCTTATCATAACATCTAAAGGAGTCTCATTTCACCATTCTTAGCTATTAAAAAAAAAGTTCCAGGCACAATAATTCAATTTAAAATTACACACCAGGAGTAGTTCATATTTAATACACTTTATACAGGTATTACAGGTACAAGGGACGTACTTGTTAACTGCCAGGTTGCTGGCTTGAACCAACCAGCTACTCCACAGGAGGTACTGTGTTTCTGTGAAGATTTTCAGCTTGGAAGCCCACTGGGAGAGCTCTCCTCTGGCTTGAGTCTGAAGGTGCTTGACAGCAGTAGCCTTTTGTTTTTATAGAGGTATAAAGCTTTCTTTCTTTCTTTTTTTTTTTCTCGGTATAAAGCTTTTTAGAACAACAAAAACAATTCCTTTTGGAAGTAAGCCAGAGATAAAACCACAAGTTACATGCTTTACTTTTTTTCTGTCCTGCTGCTGGCAGCCACCCTTTCATCGATTGTGCACACCAGCATGCTGGTGAAGTGGTGAACTCTGCGCTCTCACTCCCCTGGCTACACACTCGGTCTCCTCACTCATCGTGTGGCTTCACCCAACGCACGGAGCCTCCTGCAGGCTCCTCACCCTGTGTGTGTAAAAGTGCGAAGGAGACAGACTTCCTCAGAGCTGTGCTTTAGAGAGAATCCTCCTCACATTCTCAGCACCGCCTTGAATAGGGCAGCACTGCACATGACATCTACTTGATGATTGTTGATGGTGTGGTGGTGTGTTTGTACGGATAAAAAAAGAGCCCTGAATGGTTATGTAACAAGTAAGGGAATAAATAGATCTTCCTTCATCCACCTTCATCTTTCATTGTTCTATCACTCTCTGATTGCAATATTAGAGGCTAAAATGGGCAGAATTCCCACCTCTGAACAAAGTTTGTGCACATGGGTGTGCATGCTTGTGTGTCCATGTGAGTGTGCCTGTACAATGTGTGTGCACGTGTGTGTGCACATGTGCACTGGAGCCTGGCAGCAGCAGGGGAGGCGCCTGTCTCTGTTCAGCAGTATCTGACGGCTGCTGCAGGTGTAATGAGAAGTGATTGTTGATCTGTTCAGGGAGCTCCTGGGGTGGACTCAGGGAAGGAGCAGCAAAGAAGACATACTCATCTCCCCCATATGTAGATGAGGTGATGGAGGTGGGCGGTAGAGGAGCAGCTCCTTAGTAATGAGATCACAGGGGAAAGGCCTTGGATGAGGTGCCAGACATCCCTGCTTTCCCAGAGAGGGTGGGGACTGGGAACGAGGCTGCATCCTGCCTAATCAGTTACAGTTGCTCTGTCGCTCTGGGGAGGGAGGCAGATGAGGCAGGGAGCTTCCGGAATCTCTCATCTCCAGTCCTTCTAGGTGGATGTGGTAGCGTGTGAGGACGGCCACACTGGAGGGTCAGGGTTGATCGCCTTGCAGTGTGGAGCCCGGCCTGGACCTGCGTTGTGCAGGGTGACCAAGGAGCTCTGAGGGCAGGGTTCTGGGTGGGGGCTTTGTCTACTAAGACCCACAGCCGCGCCCTGTGTCGCAATGTTGGCATGCAATGTGCAAAGACTTGAGACAATGTGAAATGGACCATCCACTTCACTTGGAAAGACAGGAGGGCTGAAAATCAGATTGGGAGATCTGATCTCGTTTGCTGCACAGTTGTGAGAGGAGATATTCCTGGCTTCTCTCATGTTGGGAACCGGGCATAATCAGCCTGACAAAACCAAGGCCATATTGCCTGCCCAGCAGGGCTAAAGCCACGTCACCTCAACCTTATCTTACCCTGACACACACCAGATGGCCCACCCTTGTCTGCTCCAGCACCGGACATTCCAACTGCAGACTTGCGGCCGCCTGCCCTGTGTGCTCTACACTCCCACCCTTCCTTTTTTTTATCTCTCCTTTGAACTCCCTTGTTTGCCTCACCCTTTATAGAGAGGCTTGTGTAGCAATAAACTCAGACCTTGACAAGAATCTGCTTGGTCTCGCTCCTCTCTCTCGCCCGTTTCTCTTTCAGGCTGGGTCCTCCTTGGAACCCCTCGAATAACTGAGTCCCGCGGGTTGGGGCACTCTCACACATGAAACTATATTCCTCCTCAGGCATCAAGGAGGTGATACGAATGCTTTGATAGCCTAGTATCTGTCAGCTGGGAGGCACAACATAGTGAGAGCCCTTATTAATCACTTGGAGATTAGCTGAGGGGTGGGAGAAGCCAGGCATGAGGCTTTCCAGGGCTGCTCAGCCTGCACAGGAGTCCTTTCCTGGGTTGGACAGAGGTGCTGCCATCTGAAAGCTCAGATAGAGCAGTTGGAAAATTAACTGACCTGGTACAAGATCTATTTACATATATCAAAAGATCCTGGGTAATAACATCTCATGTTTGTGCAGCATGCCACATTTGTCAAAGGGCTTTCTCATTTACTGTCTTACTTGGTCCTCAAACTAAGAGGCCTTTGGGCAGCTATTGCTGTTTAATTTTGGGCGTGGTAACAGCTTTGGGTATAGTACTGGGCTTGGAATCAGGCTGTGCAACCCACAGCAGGTCACTTAGCTGCTCTGGATTGGCTTTCTTCCTCTACGAAGGTCAGCGCTTGGACTAGACCATTTTCCCAGTGGCAGCTCTGCTGACATTTTGGCCAACATCGTTCTTGTGGGGCTGTGTTGTTCCCTGCACCAGGATGGCAGTGGGACTCCCTTCTTCAGAATGTCTCCAGGCATGGCCAAATGTCCCCAGCAGAGCATGCTGCTGGGCTGGCGCACGGCAGGATGATGCACTCAATGAGTTGGATTTTAAGTTTTCAGGTACTTTACATGTCTGCACAGGGAGACTACATCAACAATTACCCAGCAGTCAATGGGTCATCACTGACCCTCTCTATAATTCCAACTGAGATCATGAAGCACCGACTGAGTTTCTGAGCTTAGCACCCTGCATGGCACAAGTTGTTTAGCACTCAGCTACAAACTAAAAGGTTGGCAGTTCAAACCTATCCAGAGGCCTCTTAAACAAAATCCTGGTGGTCTGCTTCAGAAGAGTTGGAGCCATGAACACCCCATGGAGTGAAGAGATATAAACATGAATGTGGATGTGACTCTAGGTATAGCTACAACCGGGAACCATGGAATCAACTACATCATGGAATCAACTTCAACTCCTGGCCTCCTTGTGTGTCCAAGAAGAACTGTGCTCCCCAGGGTCTGGAAAGGCTGCTTGGTCTGAAGTAGATTTGCAGGCCCTTCTTTCTAGGTGCCGCTGGGTGGCCTCAACCTTCCAAGCATGCTATTAAAAGCCAATCCGTCACCTGTGTGCATCACTGAAGACACACAGACACAGGGAGCAATGCCCTGGCTGGGGCACTGGAACAGCGCTGGCATGCAGTGAGTGCTGCCCAGTTAGCGAACAGGTCTTCCCTTGGTACTTTCTCAGGTCTGTGTGAAGCTTTCTAAGCATCCAGAGTTCTCAGCCTGATTCTACTGCCAACTTGCAGTGTGGCTTCGAGCTAGTCTCTTGCCCTCTCTGGGCTTGATAACAAAAGCAGGGCAGGCCAGCCACAAATATCGTGTGGCTAGCAGGGGAAAGCAGTTGAGGACACAATTGCAGATGGAGTTCATCCTTTGGACTCATCGCCCCTCCTCCCTAACACCCCCCCCCCCCCCACTACACACACACACCTTTTCAACTGCACCAGATGGGTTTTAACTTTCCGGCACCAGAAAAGCAGACCTTGAGTTTTTTCCTTTATGGAATGTAGGCCATCCCTGCTTATGTGTCACATTCAGTCCTCGTTCTTCTCCCTACTCTTGTCCCTCCTCCAGTCATCAACAAGTGACTGCAGGGCGGTTTCCCAGCAGGGCTGTGCTCAAAGATT
The DNA here is from genome assembly GCF_050624435.1 of Tenrec ecaudatus. Classification (NCBI taxonomy): domain Eukaryota; kingdom Metazoa; phylum Chordata; class Mammalia; order Afrosoricida; family Tenrecidae; genus Tenrec; species Tenrec ecaudatus. The sequence goes on along the minus strand of NW_027459539.1, from coordinate 135,491 downwards.
CATAATGCTGGGTTTTCCTTTAGTTCTCCACAGTCTTGGGCTTGGAACAATCCAGGCATTACCTTATCAAATGCTCATTTTAGGGGGGAAGGACGGGGGCACTGGAAACACCGTATGGGCTCAATCCTTTTCTGCACGTGTGTGAGGGGTTTCCAGGAGTTCGAATTTCAACTTAAGTGATTTATTTTTTGTTGTTTAATCGCGTGCCTGTCATCTGCTGGACATTTCTTCTACAGTGTTTTGTTGTTGTTAACCCCATTTCTAAGATCAGAGATAGAAGGGTCAGGCACAATAGGCAGTTAAATTGACTCAATCTGGGGTGTGAACCTGCTTCTGTCTGGTTCCTCATAGCCCTCAGTCATTTTAATGCAGGTGTTGTGAAGGGTGTGGGTTCAGCAGCCACACACTGCCTCATCTCGCCTCCTCGTTGATAGGCTGTGTACCCTTATGTGAGTTGTTTAATCTCCTACCAAGCTTGTGAGAGCACTACTTTTATTAGCTTCATTTTACCGAGACTGTGAGAGGTCAGGGGAGCGAAGGCTTACATATTGCCAGGCATATAATATGCTAATGATAGTCAAGATATATAACTAAGCATTTCTCTGTTCTTGGTTCTGTCAGTACCTGGTGTGGCCACAAAGGAGAAACCTGGTTTCCTGCTATTTTGAGCATCTAGTGTGAATGGCAGGAGATAAGTCACAAGCTAATGAACCCTTGTGGTGTAGTGGTTAAGCACCCTGGGCCCGGCTATCAAAAGATATAGTGTCCAGGGTCTTAAAGACTGGAAGATAAACAAGGGGCCATCTAGCTAAGAAACAACAAAGCCCACATGGAAGAAGCCACCAGCCTATCTCGACATGATCGCTGAAGACAAAGCGGGTGCATAAGCAAATGCGGGCATGTTTTCCTGATGTGCACTCACCCTTTACATAAAACTCTCTCTTATACATACGCGTTTCTGTGGATTTGTTTCGCTAAGGCACCCAGACTAACATAAGCAGCATGGAACGCATTTAAGAAGCCTAGACAAGGGCAGGGCAGGATATTTGGAGGGACTGGATCCAGAATTAGAGAGGAAGGGGTCCTGGAGGTGAAACGGGCTGCTAGCTCCCTGTCCCAAGGGGGACAATGAGACTGCTGGCTCCCATGAAGATTTACAGTCTTGAAAACTCCATATAGGGTCACTGTGGTTGGAATCCACTGGACGGCAGTGGCCTTTTGGGATTGAAGGTGGAAGCCACCAAAGAGCCTGCGGGGAGTGTGTGAACTTCTGGAATACAGCGAACAACCTCTGCACATCTGCTTTTCGTGCTGCCCAAGTCATGCATTGACATTTGTCCAAAAGTAAACCATCACAGCTGCTCTCTCAGGAAGCTGGGGGCTGAGCCCGCTGGTTCCACTCTGTCAGCATTTCTGGTCCGGGTACCTGCCCTCTGCCCCGGCACAGGCAATGGGCTTTTGGAAGCAGTGCTCCCTGGGTAGTGGGTGTGATTTGGCTCCTCTGGCCTAACATGATGAATGCTGAGAGGGGGTGGATACTAGGGGGTTAAGCTCCCTGACCTTTCCCTAGCCCAGGGGAAAACTTACTATTTAAAGTAAGTTTTAGACAGAATCTTTAGAAAGATAAATTGTTTACTTAATGTACACAATTACTCCCCAACACATCTGTTTTGTGTCTGCTCAACTCAACCTCATAGGCTATGGATGACCTTGAGCAAGTTTTTAAAGTCACAATGGGTTTCTACCAGGATTGAGAGTTCAGCTCTCTCAACTCTCCAATTGGTTATTAGCACCATAGTCTCATTTCTATTTATGGATTTACTTTGTTTGAGGGAAAAAAGACTCCCAATTCAACTTTATTTTATTAGGAACTCCTTTGCTATGTTTTACACAAGAAAAAGACACAAACCGCTGTTCTGGATGAAGGAGAGCATCCGCATGAGGCCACAATGGTGTCGGAAGGACCCACAGCCACAGTTACTTAAATAAAATGACACTCATTCTGTCCTGCTGACTCTGACTCATAGTGACTCTGTGTAGGGATCCTGAAGTTGCTACCTTTACAGGAAGCAATAACCTCATCTTTCTCCTGTGGAATGACTAGTGGCTTCGAACCAGCGATCTTGCTGTTAATAGTCCAACACTATCCAGCATCACCACCTGAGCTCCTGAAAGCTTAAATGAGACATGGAAAACAAACACCTTTGTCACAAAACTGTCCCTGAAGACGGATCAATTCATGGAGTTGCGGGAGGGCCAGTGAGAGCATGAGCGGGACCTTCATTGGGATGTGCACACGACCGTATATCGCTGAGTCTGGCCCGGGGAGTGGACGCAAGTTTTCCACTGCCGGTCAGCAGTAGGAAAGAACTCAATGGTGGCTGAATGTGTGGCCCCTCAAAATGGATTTAGGGTCTCCACATAGACTCTCACTGTGAGCCACAGCCTATTGCTCAAAATTTAAGCTTAAATATGACTTAAATGCCTAACATTTTGTTTCCTTAAACTAGAGTACTGCCAGGATCAACTAGAGGCCTGGATGACCTATCAGGTCTGAACAACGATCTCAAATCACTTCACATGATCCATTCCACCAGTCATGTCACCAGTCACACCTCCTCACTTACCCATTCCAGAGACTGTGCCTGTATAACCTATCGACTAACACATTCCCACATGTTGTGATTATGAAATCAACCATCATGCTGGAATAAGGACCAATCACGATGTAAGGGGCAGGGTCAATGGGAAAGCAAGATAGGGGCTGAGGGGAGCCAAGAGGGTCCCGTCACTCAATCCCTAAACCTGATCTAATGTCACTAGACTGGGGTCTTCCTCACATCTCAAGGGCACCCGATTCATGATTGAAGTGAATTGTGCTTATTCAATCTTTGTTCTGCTTACCGTCCTGCTATGCTGCCTCCTCTTCTTGCTTTATGTGTGTGGCTCCCTCTGTTGTGGTGACAAATGGCTTGAGAGGGATTTGACATAGGGAGAAAGCCCACCCACATCAACTGTCACCAGAAGCAGACACTAAGTTCATTTCTCTCACCTCACAGAACTATGCACATCAGACACTGGTAGAGCTGCCCGGAAGGGGAACCCTTAGTGCAGTGGTTCTCACCCTGTGGGTTGCGACCCCTTTGGGAGTCATATGACCCTTTCACAGGGCTCGTCCAATTCATAACTGTAGCAAAATTACAGTGATGAAGTAGCAAGAAAATCATTTAATGGTCGGGGGGGGGCGGTCACCACAACAAAAGGACCTATATTAGGAAGGTTGAGAACCACTGCCTGAGTGTGCTTAGGACTTTGCTGCCCTCAGGGTCACCAGACATTCCTGAAGGCAGAGTCACTGCAGGAAGCCCTTCTGGGAAATGCCCTGAAGCCAGGTCTCAACCAACTCCATCCACCCTCACCCTCCTAGATCCTAATCATAGGCTGCATGGAAATGCTCCCTGCCACTTCAAAGACTGTAAGTCCATGGGAGCAGAAAGCCTTCTCTTTCTCCCTTGGAGTGGTGGCTGGTGAGTTCAAACTGCTCACCTTCTGGGTAACATAACCCACAGACCAGCTCCCCCTGAGCTCAGTTAGGTTTGCCACACAGCACACATTGTTGGGAACCTTCTGAAGTAGCTGTGCCATGTGCAGGTTGGGGGATTTCGCACAAGATGCAGAATTCCACCCTCTCTTGGAAAAAATAATTTTTGCAATAGCCTTGTATTCTCTTCTGGATCTGAGTAGCAGCTACTCTCATGCAGTCCTAGCACATACATGCTAGGTCTTACGCCGAGTCTGCTCCATGCTTTCCTGTGTCCTATGTGGCGCTGTAGGCACCCAAGGCATGGACTCTGCAGCCTGGGTTCAAATCTCTCCTTTCCACTTCCTCACTGTGTGGTCATAGGCTCATGACTTTATCATCCTGTGCCACTGATTTTTCATCTGTAAAATGAGGCAAGAATAGAGTCCACACATAGGCTTCTTAAGTGAAATAATTGAATTATTATATACAAAAAGCTTAGAACATTGCTCGGCATCTTGCAAATACTGTTAGGTAGCTTAGCATAGGGAGTGGGTCATCCATTACATATGCTCAGGTTCAAACTTCCGGCCAGGAAGGGGTGGTACACCTAGGTGGGTGTTACACCTGGATTGGCCCATCTGAGCCAGGTGAATTCAATCCAGCCAATGGGGTTGACCAGGACCATCAACCATGCCTCCCTGTGGAGGAATTGAAATGGCAGGATCTTGACCTCTCCGATGTCTCCCTTCACCCACTTTTCTGTTGTCTGTCCCCCAGGGAGGAGGTCACATGTAGATACTTGTAATCGGTTTCCTCTTTCCAATCCACCCTCCCTCTACCCTCCCAATATCACCACTCACAAATTATCAAGGTTTCTTGAGGGATGGGGGAGGAAGGGGTAAAAATGAGGACTTGATTGATGCCAGGGGCTAAAGTGGAGGCAAATGTTTTGAGAATAATGAGGGCAGTCAGTGTACAATGTGCTTTACACAATTGATGTATGTATGGATTGTGATAAGAATTGTATGAGCCCCTAATAAAACGATTTAAGAAAAGAAAGAAAAGGCAGGATCCTGGAGCCCACGTAGTGACTTTCTCTCCAGCAGCTTCTAGGCAAGCTGTGCAGGGGTGAGGGGCCCTGAGGTGCCTGTGTAAACCTGAAACTTCTTCTCTCAAAAAACTCACTTGGATCACAATCCAGGCTGCGGAGTGAATTCTTTCTCATGCGAAGCCAAGGACTGAGGTATATTTCTCCCACGAGAGATCTAACAATAGTATCTCTTATTATATCATTAGGAGCCCTGGTGGTGTAGTGGACTATGCATTAACCTGCTAATCGCAAGGTCAGGGGTTTGAACTGACTAGCCCCTCCGTGGGAGAAATATGAGGTTGTCTATTTCTGTAAGGCAATGGTTCTCAACCTTCTGAATGCCGCCACCCTTTAATACAGTTCATGTTGTGGTCACCTGCAACCATAAAATTATTTTCATTGCTACTTTATAACTGTAATTTTGCTATCGTTATGAATTGGATGACCCCTGTTAAAGGGTTATTTGATCCCCAAAGGGGTCGCGACCCACAGGTTGCGACCCCTGCTGTAAGGATTTAAAGTCTCAAAACCCCAAAGGGGCAGATCTTTGTCCTATTGGGAGTCAATAAAATGGTAATTAGGTTTTTTTCTGCATCAGTATCAGATTCTGGTGGCAATCTCAGTCATCCTGCATTGTGGTCTGGTTTGAACTCCGGAAATGACTGCCCTGGTTTGAGGTGAGGGCCACGGTGCTTCAGTGGTAGACCTCTCATCGTCTTTCACCGGGAAGACCCGGGTTTGATTTGCAGCCAATGTGCCCCAGACTGTCAGTGAAGGTTTGTGTGTTGCTACGACACTGAGGCTTCAGTGGTGTTTCCAGACTGAAACAGAATAATGAAGAAAGACCTGATCATCCCCATCCACACATTGACCTATGGCCCACCACTGTTGGCTTCCTCTCCCAGTCCTGGTGGTAGCACAGATTGGCACAGTTTGCTCCACTGCCCATGAGGTGCCCATGAGAGGCTGAGTCGACAACCACAGTCAAGATCAACAGCTTAAACTCCATTCTGGGTCTATGGAAACAAGAACAACCTTCTGAAATGAGGTCACATTGCTATTTGGGACTGGGAGGATGCCTTTGTGATATGGATTGCACTCTGGATCCCGAGGGGGACTTTTAAACACAGCCACATAGCAGCTCCGGAAATTGTCATAGTGAGAAGGCAGGTTAAAAAAAAAAGCTTTTACTGGCTTGCTCAAAGGAGGCTGCGGGTAGATTGTGGGGTGGAAAACTCCTCTGGAAATGAAAAGTTTTTTTCCTTACATATGCATCATTTCTTCTGGTCCTGAAAGAAAACACAAAGCAGACGAGAGAAGGAAACGGAGACTAGCAGTCATCTTGTTGGTATTCCCACAGCACCCCCTCCTTAAGCACTTGCTGCCATCTCATCCAACTCCACTCAGTGTATTTCCACCCGGCAATGATGCAGAAATGTCTGCGTACTCCAGTTTGATTGTAGTCGGGCAACGTTTATGGCTTTGACGTTCAACTGAGCATGGCAGGACGTCTAGAAACAATTATAACCAGCACCTGCTCTGTCTGTGCTGTGGGCAGGCAGTGACGGATTCCCAGCCTCTGGAACACTAGTGTTCCCTCCCAGCTCAGGATAATGACGGTGACACTCGGCCCCCTTGTTGTCTGGGGAGCTCAAGGAGCTCTCCTCTGAAACCTCAACTTATGGGCATTTCTTTAAGTGAAGACATCAAATTAGTGACTGGAAAGGAAGGCGTAGGAGATGATTATTGGCCACAAGACAAGCCTCAACCGCCTCCAGAGAGCATGTCTCCTAAGTACCAAGTTGGCGGTGACAGCTAGGGGGCCCTGGGTCACCGGGTGGTGTTGAGCGGGGACTCTGGGGCCCCAGCGTGGGACGCTGGCGGGTGCAAGTTCAAGAGGGTCAGGGGCTGATGCCTCCCCATGCCCCTGCCCTCCCCCAGCAAGGGCGCTCTGGGGTGCTGGGTCCTTGAGGCCCCGGCTGGCGGGGCCGCCCACGGTCAAGGCTTCGGGCACAAGCGCGGGTGCGCTGAGGCCTGCGCCTTCCGGGGGTCTGGGCTCAAGCAGGTGGTCGCGGCGGCTCCGCGGGCGGGCGGGCGCCCAGCAGGATGACCAACGACCCCCGGCGCGTCGCCGGCACCCAGCGCCCGGGCGTAGAGGCGGGCGGGGGGGCTGCGCTCCGCTGCCGCCAGGGCCCCCTCCTTCCGCGCCCCCCCCCCCGCGCCAGATGAGCCCGGCCTCGGCCTCGGCGGGCGGCGGGGCTGCCCTCTCGCCGCCCTCCAGCGCCCCTCTCGCCGCCCTTTAGGGGCCGGGCCGCGCCGAGCCGGGCGGCCGCCGGCCGGGGCTGGGGGTTGGGAGGGGCGGGGGTCACGGGCGGGTCGCTCGTTCGGCCGCTGGCGGGGGGCGTGGCCGGGCGGCCGTGCGCGAGGCCGGGCCAGCGGCCGCCACGCCCTCGGGCTCAGACTCCGACTCCGGCTCGGCTTGCCCTGGCGGCGGTGGCGCCGTGAGGAGGAGTCCGCGCTCCTCTGTGGCGGCGGCGGCGGCTGGCTCCAGGCCGGGTTTTGGCGCCGCCCGCCTGCTGCCTCCTGGCGGCTCCAGAACTCCAGCCCCCTCTCTATCAGCCTCTCACTCCGTCTCAATACGTCTCAAGATGGCGGCCAATGTGGGATCGATGTTTCAATATTGGAAGCGCTTTGATTTACAGCAGCTGCAGGTCAGGCTTCTCTCTCGGCCTCTCGCTCGGGGGTGGGGGCTGCGGGCGGTCGCGGCGTCCCCGGGGGGCGCCGGGCTGCCTTGCCGCCGGGGAGCCGCGGCGGAGGGGAGGAGGGGGGTGCCGGGGAAAGCGGGGCCGACTCGGGGACAAGTCCCTCTCACTCCCCGGCCCCCATTGATAACTCGCTTGATCGGAAATTGATCCTCTTTGTTCAATTCATCGATCAGCCCAAAATGGCGCCGGGAGCCGCCGCCGCCACCGCTGCCCCTGGTGTCTGCCCCCTCCCCTGGCGCCCGCCCCCCCCCCCCCCCCGGCCCCGAGCTGCCGCCGCCGCCACGGGACCGGGGAGGGGGCGGCACCGGGCGCCCGCGGGGTGCGCAAAAAAAAAAGAACTTGAGGAAATTTGTGTTTTTCTTTGCTGACTCATACCCTGTATTCTTTTATCTCCTCTCTGAGATCCTTCTGTAAGGGGATGTCCAGTGCACTGCAAATAGGTTTTGGGTCTATACCCGGCCGTCCCCTCTCATTCTCCATGATAAGATTTTTTTGTTCTCATGATGCCTGTTGCCTTATCCCTTTGAAACTTTGTGATCACACAGGCTGGTATGCTTCCTCCATGAGGGCTCTGTTGCTTCTGAGCTAGATGGTTGCTTCTTTACCTTCAAGCCTTTAAGACCCCACACGCTATATCTTTTGGTAGCTGGACACCATCGGCTTTCTTCATCACATTTGCTTATGCAGCCGCTTTGTGGTCAGTGATCGTGTAGGGAAGGTGAGCATCGTTTAATGCCAATTTAATAGAACAATGTTCTTGCAATGAACGAGTCCTTGAGCGGAGGCCCTATGTCCATCTGCTACCTTAATACTAAATCTATAAACATATGGACATAGATCTATTTCCCCATGCCCCTTTGTAAATATATGTACATGCCTTTATTTAGACATCTATAACTGGCCCTTGCTTCCCAGCTCACTCTTCTATACCCTTTGATTTTCCTTTTGTGCCCACTGTCATGCTCAGTCTTCCTTTGGGTTTCAGTAATTCCTCTTGGTTACATTACCCTTGATCACGCCCTACCAGGCCTCCTGCATCCCCCTCACCACCGATTTCCATCACTTTTTGTTCCCTTGTCTCTGGAGTTCTTAACACCACTACCTTTCTTCCCACCTCCCTCTCTCGCATGTCCTCCAGGATGTGCTAGTTCCGTTTTTTTTTCTCCTCCAGATTGTTCGTTCAGCCTATCTTATTTAGACAGACCTGTAGAGGCAATAACATGCACAAAAACAAGAAAGAACAAAACCAAGCAGCAAAATAAACAAAACAACAAAAATCCAATTACAATAAAAGAAAACAAAGGTCAACAAGATAGAAAAGCTCATAGATAGTTTAAGGACTATGTGTTGGCCTTTAGAAGTGTTTTCTAGTCCAGTCTTTTGGGGCACCAAACCCTGACCCTAAAGTCCACCTTTAGCATTTCCTTGGGATCTTGCTGCTCCTTTTACTTGCTCTTCTGCTGTACCCCCTTAGTGTTATGCCTCGGTGTAGCGAGATCAGTTTGGGGGTAATTCCCACACTGTGTCTCCAGTGTTGTCCCCTCTAGGGCTATGGGTCTTTGAGGGACGTTGTGTCTCGTCGTGGGGCTGGCCATGTGGTCTTCTATGTGAACTGACTTCTCTGAGTGGGAACATCATCCTCAAGGTCTGGTGGGACAGGATGTGCTCCACTCTCCCCTTCTCCCCTTCATCTCTGTGTGCTCTGATCAGATAATGTCTCTGTCCAGGAGATGCAAATTCAATGCTATCCTCTGAAATAAAATCTTTGGGAGGGGTTGTGGGGAATATCTGCTCAGATCTTTGGTGTGTCCAGGAGAGAGGGACTGCTCGGCTGGGCACAGCCACGAGGGGCTCAGAACTCTGGCTCCAGAAAATGGTTGTAAGTTTGGCTTTGTTTTTAACCAGTTGTGTGCCTCTGGGTCAACACCTGTGTTTTTTTGAGTTAGTTTTCTGATCCGAAAAGTAAAGGTACTCCATTGTCCAGACTCCCATGTCACCAAGTGATCGATAGGGGCTAACCAGAGCCTGATTCAAATAGTGTGGATCTGTTAGGTGCCTTCTAGACCTGGGGTGGCGATTCTGAGCCCAGGACAACAATAATGTCCGAGAGGTGATATAGGTGGCTCCAAATTGAAACAGGAAGACCACTGTGGAGATTTTGTCCTTCCACTGATGGCCACAGGCCACCACCTCACGTCCTGCAAAAACAGTTTCCATGGCTCAACAGCCAAGCCAGGGGCCAGTGCCTTAAAAATCATATGGCTAACTGGGACAAAGGGCAGACAGATATTTTTTATCATGATGTCTTGAGAAACCCACCTAACCTCCATGCAAATCTTCTGGTGTGAGTTATTTTTGGAAGCAATCATATGCTGACAGTAATTCAAATCTTTCCTTTTGACAATTTGCCTGTACTCTTTTCTGAACCTGAGAAGGTAATCCCTGTGTCCACTAAGAAATTGACTGGCTGGCCTCCTACTTGGACAGTTAGCCTGGGATCCTGGGGACCAAGTGAAACAGAGCACTGACACCTTCATTCAGCTTCTTCAAGCATTATTGTCTCTTGCTTGGGATTTTCTAGGTGTGGATGAGGCCCGTCCTCTCTATTGGAGGGTTGTCTGCTTCTCCTGGGGTATTCAAGGCACTGATTTTTCCAATGTCCTTCTTTCCTGCAGTAGGCACATTGATCCTGCCCCATGGCTTGGCGGTGCCCACAGGTCAGTCTCTCCGTAAGTGGGCCATGCTCTCCTTTTCCTGAGTCTCTGGGGTCTCTCATGGCAATTACTAGTATTTTAACTAGTTTCTTTGTCTCTGTCGTGGTAGGATCATCTCTGTTGTTACACACCCGCTGAGCCACTTGTACCAAATCACTAAGATTTTTCCCGTCAAACCCTTCCCACTTCTTTTTCATGTCTGAGGCAGACTGAGTAATAAAGGCAATACTTATTGCCCTCCTGTTCTCGAGGCCTCCAGGCCGTTAGGGATATAAAGCCCGTAGGCTTCCATCAGTCACTCTAAAAAGGCACGCAGACATTCTCTTGTAAGAGCCTGAAAATTCTCACTGACCTTAGATAAATTCATAGGTTTTCTAGCTGTTCCACTGAGGGCCTGCAAGAGAAACTGGTGATACCTGGTTAGGCCTTCTGTGCCTTGCAAGGAGTTTGGATCTCACATTTTTCGTGCAGTGGCAAAAAGAGTTTCCCTCACATGGGGAGTGCCTGCTGTCTGACCATCATGTCCATTGACTGCTTACTGGGCCTCTCTCTGGCAGGGCTACTGTACCTGTGTTGTGAACAGCACCTGGAGAAGTTGCTGGCAATTTCTGGAGGTGGGCTAATGCATATGGAAAACCGTTTCTATCAAGGAATCAGACCTGCTTTGTCAGAAAAAGGGATTTTGTTGATTCCAATTATACAAATCACTGGAATACAAGGGGATATATACCCAAAAAGGGACTCAGGGGTCTTCCCCAGGTGTTGGGGCTGCTTGCCTTGAGTGTAGAATGGCTGCTGCCGAATCATCCTTCTTGGGGGGTGGGGCGGTCGAGATCCCATACCAGCCCTAGTGTATGTTGGGGTGTGGACTCAGAAAGGAGTTATGAGTATTTCTCTCTCTCCAGCCCCATGCACCTGACAGGGTGGCAGTGATAATGAAGGGTCGTAAGCTAGTTCTCCCACTCCCAGAGTCCTCCTGCAAAAAGGAATAAAGCCGAGACAGAGGGGTATGGGGAGGGGTTGGGGAAGGGCAGCCTCCACCTTAGTGGTTTTAGGACCTTGTGTCTATTTTTTTTCTGGTCCTGCCATGTTTCCTGAAATCTTGAAACAAGAACCCTTTCTGTTGCAGGAGGAAGTAAGTCTTTTGTTTATGCTGGCTTATTAGTGGCAATGTCATTCCACGCATCAATTTTAGGGATCAGATAAGGATGTCCTGGTTCCCCATAAACATAACTATGAACTCTGAGAAATAGGTGAAGGGAAAACGAGTCTTGCATGGGCAAATCAGGAACTCCTTCTGTCCAATCACCTTTAAACAAATTGCGGAGTCTCCAGGCTTTAGGGCTGAAACTACATTCTCTTTGTGAGCGCCTAGAGCAGGGGTCCTCAAACAATAGCCTGTGAGCCACATGCGGATAGCCGAGGACCTTGATCCTGTCCGCCGAGTGTTTGTGCCCCGTTTGTTTGTGTGTTTTTTTTAAACTTCAAAATAAGGTATGTGCAGGAAGCATAGGAATTTGTTCATAGTTTTATTGAAACGATAGTTCGGCCCTCCAACTGATCAGAGGGACAGTGAACTGGTCCCTGTTTAAAGAGTTTAAGGACCCCTGGCCTAGAGAAATCAGAAATCCATAGTTCTGGGGAGAGCACTCCTGTTAAGGAGGTTTCCTTTCTAAGCAAGCCCAGACAGTGGCAATTGGATCTCGGTGCACCTCGAAATGTTGTAGCCACTCTCCATTCCCAGAAAGAAAACTACTCCGACCGCTGGCAAGTTCAACAGAAAAAGTTTTTTTTCCTGAGCAGCCCCAGTCTAATTGACCAAAGGTTTTTATACTTTTGCAATGTGCAGGTGTGCAAGCAGGCAGAGTAGAGAAGCAGGGTGTTGCAGTTAGTCATTCTTAGTTGAACAAAGACTGCTCTGGTCGCTCTCGCGAATCTTCTGAGCATCCATATCCTTTGGGACATTCCCTTGGGCACATCTGCACAGCCTACCTCCCCTATATCAGCTAGTTCATTTACAGTTCATAGCTACTTTATTTACTTTACATGGTGCCTTCTGTCAGCTCATAATGGCTTCACTCTTGTCAAGGCTGTTTAAGCTTTTCCCAGAGATCCTATATAGCCGCCATTGTGGCCATGGGGAAACGGGGCCTGTGACCCTGGCCAAGATGGTGCCCACCAGCCCAAACATGTGGAAGGGCACTGCCTAGGGAGCTGATTGAATAGACCTGGGAGTTAGCCCTGCCTTGTCCTGGGAGCCAAATATTTCCCTTTTCCCCTCCATTCCCTTTCTCCTGGCTTTTCAAACAAGCTGCTTTAGCCCTATAATGCCCAGCACAACATTTTTATAACATTTAATTGAAACTTATCTAGTACCAAACTTATAAATTATCAATGTGACAATTTGGTTACATTTCAAAAACATTGCACGTTTTATATATTTGAATGCCATATATACATATTGATAACTATGAAAGTAAAGAATAAAAATGTTTAAAATTATTTCCTGAATTTAAAACTTGAGGCGTTATAGTGTTAGTGTTCTACCAGTGTAGGTTTGTTCCTTGTTACAGGCTGGTTTTCCTTGGCCCAGGCTTAGGCCAATGGCATATGGAACCCTTCCTGTGTAACTGTTACCTTTAGGCTTTCAGTGTTGCTGCTTAAGGCACTTTTGGGGAAAGCTCTTACTACACAGTTCCACTGCCACGATGTTCCAGACAGAAATTCCAATTCCCTTAAGGTTCCCTGAGCTTCCAGATGCCCCTTCCCTTCAGAGATTTGAGAGTCTGCTCCCGCCAGCAGGCATCTTGGAGGGCCGTGGGGCCATTCCAAGCAGTGGTTCTCCTAGCTTGTCTAGAATAATGGTTGGACTTAAAGTCGACCTCAGTGAGTTGTCTTTGATCCCTTACTTCTTGCTGGGGCATCTTCCTGAGGCAACAGATTCAGGGCAATAAAGGGCTCGCTCTCAAGTGGGGTTTATTGACCTTGAGGCAGCAAGCTCTACATAGCCTTCTTTTGTGCTTTCTAGATGGGACTTAGCAGCTTCATACTCAGGAATTGCCCCCTTGCATGAATCCTGTCCAATTGGGATAGAGTTGACACAGAGGCTAGACAAACAAAAGCTGATACACTATGCAACTTTATTTGAGAAAGGAGAATGGTGGCCAGAGAATGGTACACTTTCCCTTCTAACCCTGATTCACCTGGAACAGTTTTGTAAAGTGATTGGAAAGTGGGCCGAAATGCCAGAAGTTACAGCATTTCTCCTTTTGAGGAGCAGTAGAGACCTTCATCCCCAGTGCACCCAGGAACCCCTAAGGCAGGCATCCTCAAACTGTGGCCCGTGGGGCACATGTGGCCTGACGACATTTATCCCACCCTCAGGGTGTTTTTGCTGCCTCTGCATGTCCTACTTAGTAGCCGATTCGTGCAATGTGCATAGGAATTTGTTCATAGTTTGGTTTTTTTTAACTATAGTCTGGTGCTCCAACGGTCTGAGGGACAGTGAACTGGCCCCCTGTGTAAACAGTTTGAGGACCCCTGCCCTAAGGGATCCTGGACTTAGGGGTTACTAATCTCCCAGCCCTGAAACATCCCTGAACATTCTACCCGTTGTAGGAGGCACCATGGGAATTTGGTCTCTGGGTAATTTACAAGTCTTTTATTCAATTTGAAGCCAAGAAAATTAAAAATGACTCAGACACTTACTTTCTTTTGATCCCTGTTGACTCCCGCTGTAGTATTCCAATATTACAATTTAACGCTATAACGCATGACCTTTTCATTCCATTCAATTAAATGTGTGTGTATAGATAGATAGATAGATAACTATGAAAGTAATTAATGAAAACAAAATTTGTTTGACCAAAGTTAATAATTGAGGGATAATAGGATTAAATAGAAGCATGGTTCTTAGCAGTGGGTCCAAACATTAGGATCATAAATGAAACAGTGATCTCAGTGCACCCAGTAGTTCCCAAACCCTGTACCCTCATAGGGGAAATTGTGGATGCTTTTACTCCCGTGCCTATACTTAGAACGAACAAACACACATGCCTGATAATCCTAAGATTTTTTTTGTTTCCTGTGACACTCACCTAATTTCAAGGGCACTGCCACCTCACAAGCCTAGCCTTGCCTCAGTTAAACTGTTCACCCTTTTGTCCGTTTGTTTGTTTTTCCAGAAGTTCTCAAGTTACCAAGCCCTCTGAACCAAGTGTGCCACCTCTAGGACCACCATCTCCTGGACCACCTCAACCTTATCCATCCTAGACCTGAATGGACAACCCCTCCCAGCAGAGTAGAAAGGGTATGGACCCAAAGCCCCACTTCACCCTTTTGCCAGCAGGAAGGACCTAAAGATGTCGTCGCCTTGTACCCCAAAGATTTGGGTCCATATCTCTTCAGGGTGTAAATTTTAGGTAGCTAGCATAGGGACTAGGTTGTCCATGATACATGCTCAGAGGGCCAAGCTAGCCACCCAGGAAAGAGTGGCACACCGAGCGTGCTCAGAGGTCCAGGTTTCCAGTCAGGAAGGCCAGGTACACCTGGGTGGGTGCTGCACCCACATTGACCCACCTAGGCCAAGTAAATTCAATTCAGCCACTGGGGTCCACCAGGGTTGCCTACCATGCCTCCCTATCTCTCCTAAAACACAATTGGATCACAAACCTGGCTTTGGCGTGAATTCTTTCTCATGCAGAGCCAAGGACCAAGGTATATCTGTCCACAGAGAGAAAAACCTAGGAAAGCTCTTTGGAGGCAGCAGCACTGCACATGAGTGGCTATTGGATACTGTTTAGATGCATGGCTTTCTATTTGGAACTTTTTTTTTGTCTCACCTGAATGGAAAGGAAGAGGTAATACTTCTGGATCACACAGTATCCATGTCCACAAATGAGCTGCTCATTCCACAGTCCTGGCAGTGCCTTTTGAAAACCCTCTGCTTTAGAATGTCACTCCTTGAAGATGGCAGTGGGAGTGGCTGGGGCCAAGTATGCTGCCTCTTACTCCCAGTTGCAGGTTTCTGGATGCTGATTGTATCTCTTACAGCATCAATTAGTGGGCTTGTTGTCTGCCTCAGGCTTTGTTCACAGAGATCCTCCAGCTAGGTGGTGGTGTGTGCGCATAAGCAGAGGCTTCCTGCCAATCCCCCATGAGTAGTAGAGCTCCCATGGTGTGGACTCCATGAAAGCCGTACTCCAGCCAGCAGGATTACAAAGGAGGGTGGGCCCGGCAGGACAGGGGGGCCATTGCCCCTATGGAATGACCTCAGAACCCCGCCTCCCTCCCTGTCCAGCTCCTGGGACTATGGGCCCTAAGCTTCATGCCTGACTCAGGAATAGACACAGGGTGAGGCAACTCCAGGAGGTGATTTTGCTGATCTAATCCAGCCTGAGATCATCCTTGCATGTGCCCTCTGTCCAGACCTTTTTTTAAATTGTTCATGCAACACTAACCACAATGCATATATACATCGGTTGTGTAAAGCACATTTGTACATTCATTGCCCTCATTATTCTCAAAATATCCACTCTCCACCCCACCCAAGCCCCTGGCCTCAGCTCCTCATTTTTCCCCCTCCATTCGAGCTACCCTTGATAATTTACTAATTATTTTCTCATATCTTGCACTGTCTGATGTTCCTTCACCCACTTTTCTGTTGAGGTTAAATGTAGATCCCTGTATACGGTTTCCGTTTTCCAACCTACCCTCCCTCCACCCTTCCCGAGTCTGCACTCATAACACTGGTCCTCAAGGGCTCATCCACCCTGGATTCCCCATGTTTCCTGTTCCTATCTGTCCAAGTGTACATTCTCTAGTCTAGCCTGATTTGTAAATTAGAATTGGGATCATGATAGTGGGAGATAGGAAACATGTAGGAACTAGGGGAAAGCTGTGTTTCATCGTTATTATCTGGTACCTGTCTTGGTTTATCTCCTCCCTGACACCCTTCTGTTAGGGATGTCCAGAGGACTGTAAATGGGCTTTGTGTCTGTACCCAGCACTCCCTGCTCATTCGCAATGATAAGATTTTTTTTGTTCTGATGATGCCTGCTACCAAATCTTTTCAAAACCTCATGATCACACAAGCTGGTGTGCTTCTTCCATGTGGGCTTTGTTTCTTCTGAGCTAGATGGGCGCTTGTTTTCCTTTAAGCCTTTAAGACCTCACATGCTATATATTTGATAGCTGGGCACCATTAGCTTTCTTCACCACATTTGCTTATGTACCTGCTTTGTGTTCAGTGATCGTGTGGGGAAGGTGAGCATCATAGAATGCCAATTTAATAGAACAGTATTTTTGCAACGAGGGAGTCCTTGAGCAGTGGCCCAATGTCCATCTGCTATCTTAATACAAAACCTATAAATATAGGGACATAGATCTATTTCCCCATGCTCATATATTTAAATATGTACATGCCTTTTTTTAAACCTCTATAATTGACCCTTGCTTCCTAGCTTGCTTTTCTATTCCCTTTGATTTGCCTCTTGGGCCCACTGCCATGCTCACTTTTCATTTGTGCTTCAGTAATTCAGTAATTCCTCTTGGTTCCATTGGTTCCATTTCCCTTGATCACTCCCTACCAGGCCTCCTACATCCCCCTCACCACCGATTTGCATCACCTGTTCTTCCCTTTTCTCTGGGTTTCTTAACACCACTACCTTTCCCCACACCCCCCTCTCTCCCATGTCTCCCCAGAAGTGTTGGTCCTGTTTTCTCTCCTCCAGATTGTTCGTCCAGCCTATCTTATTTAGACAGACCTGTAGATGTAATAACATACACAAAACAAGACAGAGCAAAACCAAGCACTAAAAGCAACAAAACAACCAAAATCCAATGACAATGAATGAAAACAACTCAACAAGAAAGAAGTGGCTCATCGTTAGTTCAAGGTCGGTTTGTTGGCCTTTAAGAGTGTTTTCCAGTCCAGTCTGTTGGTGTACCAAGTACTGGCCTCAAAGTCATCCTTTGGCATTCCCTGGGGACCTTGATGCTTCGTTTTCTTGCTCTTCTGCTGTACCCCCTTAGTGTTATGCCTCGGTGTGGCAGGATTAGTTCGGGCGCATTTCCCACACTGTGTCTTCAGTGTTGTCCCCTCTAAGGCTATGGGTCTTTGAGGGGTGTCTTGTCTCATCGTGGGGCTGGCCATGTGGTCTTCTATGTGGACTGGATTCTCTGAGTGGGAACATCATCCTCAAGTCCTGGTGTGCCAGGATGTGCTCCACATTCCCCTCCTCCCCCTTCATCTGCTCCATGTGCTCCGATCAGATATGTCCCTCTCTCAGAGCTGCAGATTCACTGCCACCTTCTGAAATAAAATATTTGGCATGGGAAGGTGAGTTGGGTGGGAGGATCTGCTCAGATCATTTGATGGTTCAGGATAGATTGACTGTTCGGCTGGGGACAGGTATGTGGGGCTTAGGGCTCTGGCTCCCAACACTGGTTGTGAATATGTCTTTGTTGTTAACCAGTTGTGTGCCTGTGGGTCAACACCTGTGTCTTTTTGAGTGAGTTTTCTCATCTGCAGAGTAAAGGTAATCCATTATCCAGACTCCCATGTCACCAATTGATTGAGAGGCACTAACCAGAGCCTGATTGAAATAGTGTGTACCTGTCAGGCGTGTTCTAAAAACACCTTAAAAGTCGTAAAAACACTATAAATGCCTTAAAAACCCTAAAACATCTAAAATATTTCTAAAATGCTAAGACCACTCCTAAAGACCCTCTAAAACATCTTAAGACCATTAAATACATGGTAAAAGGCTTTCTAAAACACCCTAATGCGCCATAAGTCTTAAAAAAAACTCCTTACGTCCCGAAAACATAATAAATGCCCTAATATTATGCAAATGCCTTAAAACGCAAAATAAAGAACACGTGAAGCCCTAAAAACACGCTAAAAGTCTTTTAAAACCCCAAGAACATCCCTACAAAGCAACCCGAAGCACTATAAAACCCTGTAAAAGTCCAACAGCCTAATAGACATGAATTCACCATGAAAGCAAAAAATAATCCAACAAAACCCTAAAGCCCTGAAAACCAAAACCTAATCCCCCAAAACACTCTAATGCCTTAAGCACCCTAAAATTTTAACAAAACACTAAAAGCCATAAAAACACATATAAGCCTAATAAACACCCTTAAACACTAAAATCACCCTAAAAGCCTTAAAATGTCTGAAAAGCCATAATATTCCCTAAAATTCAAATAACACTCTGAAGCCACAAATAACACACTAAATACCTCCCAAAATATGTGGAACTTCCAAATCATATCCCTAGAAGATTCCCAAACCATGAACTTCCAAAACCACATAAATGCCCTGAAGACAACATGAAAGCCCCAACAAAACATAAAATGCTGGGGAAAAACACATAAAATATTTTAAAATACCCTAAAATCTCTAAGAAACCCTGTAAGATCACTAAAAACACCCCTACCTGCTAAAAAATACCCATACACTCCAAAAAATCACCCGTAAATCCCTTAAAAACTCCCTTAAACCTTATAAAACACCCTTAAAGCCCAAACCACCCTAATGCGCAAAAAAATTAAATGACCCCAAATGACCTTAAAGCCCTAAAAATCACATGCCACAAAAAAATCCTAAATGACCCCAAAATTCCAACTCAAAGCCAGCCTACAAGTCTTTTATGAGAACAGTTTTATCTTTCTACCAAGGAGAAGTTTGTAGGTTCAACCCCTGACCTATGCCCTTACCATATGAAGTTAGTAATCAGTGGTTTTGCAATTCTTTGAAGAAAGATGAGGGTAATTTTATCAGGAGTGAATTAAACTTGTCTAGTGCCTTGAGTAGAACTGATAACTGTACTACATTGAGTCGTCTGGTCAAGGAGCATGGGATATTATCCCATTTGCTGAGGTCACACTTGATTTCTTGTAATTTCTGTAGTTTTCCTCATATAAATCTGTTGTTTTTTTATTCAAGTATAGATATAGATATTTTCATTTACGCTTGGCTATTGTAAATGGTACTACCTGAAAATGTGTATTTCATTAATTATTATTTCTTGATCTATTTCTTCATCCTTCGAAATATTATCAGTTTGTTGTGGTAGATAAACATTAGGACTTTGCATAACTTAGAAATATTACATTTCACAGAAAAATCATATTAATTATGTCGACAGAGCTATAAAAGGAATGTTGCCCTGAATATCTTCAGATATGACAGCTGTTTCATTGAGAAATTAAGCCAGACAGACACAATGTGATGTACATTTTGTTATTTTCATGTGGGTTCCTTCACTCTTCCAAAAAAATTAGGTTCATGAGCCCCTTGGGGAATGAGTTTGAGTTCAGATCAGATGTCTATTTATATATTTGAGTCCTGAAGCCCATTTGATGGACTGTTCTGTTGCTTCCAAAGTAGTCAGTCACTTCCCCACCAATTAGAGAATTTGTCCGAAGCAAAAGTAAAAGTGTGGCGTACGACATTTGACTGCACACCATCTAAAATCACACTCTCATTTGGTGTTGGCAGTTTTACTTGTATTTCAATTGTAAACTACACTTCAGAGTTCAGGCTAGTGAAAACGTTTCAGTGGAAAAAATTTGCACACAACTACGTGCAGTTTGTGATTCTGTTGTTCCCAAGCAAGGCTATGAGGACAAAGATGCACAAGCATGGGGGGCACTGCAGACAATGTGTGAAAGTTTCCAGGAGCTCAGGGGTGGACAGCGGCTGCTAATTCTCCCGTGCTGGCAGTGAGCTATGTGGGAGGGCTTTGTGTGAGGTCCCTGTGGGGTCTCTGAGAAGTCTCCATAAAGGATGCTGAGAACTTCATATGAAGTCTCTGTGCGAGGCCTCTGAGTCTCTCTGGAAGTCTCCAAGGAAGTATGTGTGTGAGGTTTCTCTCTCGGGTATGTGTGAGTGTCCTTGTGAGATGTCTGCTGAATTGTGGGGGGCGGGGGGCAGTTGTTTCGCTGAGGTCTCTGCAGGTCTGAGTGGGCTTCCCTTTGTTTGACCTCACAGCACCATATAAGAGGACCTGGTGGCAGGGGAAAGGGAAGGGGCTTGGTCCATGCACCCCTTGCTGTTCTTTCAGGGTCTTCTCTCCATCTCCGTGCACTTACCTAGCACGAACGGTAGGGTTCAGCAGCGGGTAGTCCGGTGTCCAGCTCTTCACTCTCTCTAGGAACACACCCAAGCTACCTGCTACCCAAGAGGCCCCAGATCCAGGCTCTGCAGATCCAGAATCTGATTTTTTACTGCCACAGTCACTCCAGAGGCTGCCTTTGCACAATCAGGACTCCAGAAACAACATCATGCTGCTGTACCAGCAGTCTCTGGGGCCTATGTCCACTTCCCTCCTCCACCACTGGTGTCAGTCCCCACCCACCCCACACACACACTTGGTGTCCTGACTGAGGCATGGAGGTCAAGGCTCAGTGGATGTCTTCCTCGCCATCCTTTACTGTTTAGTTCAGTAAACAGTAAACCCTGGCCCACCAGGGGTGTTCTTTTAAGCACATGAGAATTTACTCTAGCGGATCAACTAATCATATTTTGGGGGGCCCTCCTGCCTTCTTCTATAATCTGGTGCCCAGGAAATAAAACCCTGGGTTAGAAGCACAGAGGAAACACTGACCACTATTGAACTGGTTTCCCTTATCAAGACAGGTGATGTCTAATCTCCGTGCACATCCTGATTTCCCAGGAGTCTCTAGGGGAAGGGAAGGCTGCTCCCAGTTGTGACTTTCTTTGCAGCACTCAGTCCTTAGAAGCCACTCTCTCCGGAGAACATTCCTAGAGCACGTGCACGCGTGTGTGTGTGTGTGTGTGTGCGTGTGTGTGAAGATCACCAGCCTGGGGTCATGTTTCCTGAGAACATTCCTAGAGTGTGCGCGTGAGTGTGTGTGTGAAAACCACCAGCCTGGGATCATGTTTCCTGAGAACATTCCTAGAGCGTGTGTGTGTGCGTGTGTGTGTGTGTGTGTGTGTGTGTGTGTGTGTGTGAAGACCACCAGCCTGGGGTCATGTTTGCTGAGAACATTCCTAGAGCATGTATGTGTGTGTGTGCGCACGCGTGTGTGTGCATGTGAAGACCACCAGCCTGGGGTCATGTTTCGTGAGAACATTCCTAGAGCGCGGACGCGTGTGTGTATGCATGTGTGAAGCCCAAAAGCCTGGGGTCATGTTTCCTGAGTCCTGGCACCCTGTTATTGACTCATCCCCACTCTACCCCACCCTGGCTATCAACTCATCCTTCCCCCAGTCAGGAGATGGAAATCAAGTAAAATAACAGTTTGTCGCCCCACTAAAGATAGTATTGAGAAAGTAACCTTCCCTGCTTGAAAGCTGTGCCTTTGCTATCCAACCCAGTGCTCTCTGTAGGAGATAAAGTTCTGCTGTGGGGGCAGCTAGCTAAAGCTGGGGTGAAGCACCTGGCCGATTCCCCTTTGTAAGCCTGTGTTAGCTCCGCTTGTGTCTTGCGTCATTTCTGGGGATCCTCATGCTCTTTGGCCCCCTTTGCTACGTCCAACGCTTCATATTCTTCTTCACTGTATCCTTCCCTACCCTGTGTCCATGGTGCCTAACCATTAGTGGTTATTACACAGACGCTCATCCTGTACCACTCAGCCTAAGCTGTTGCTCCTTCTCCGGGTTTATATACAGAGGAAGGCATGTGAGCTGTGAACCGGATTTTCCCTTGGTGCAGTGGGTGAGCAGAGTCCCCCGCTGGCAGCCTCCCTAGCAGTTCCCACCCACATGTGTCAGACCTGGGACTTCCATCCTGGAGGTTACCCTAGGCTGGGAGAGAGGCAAAGGTAGCAAAATATGTCATTTCACATTTTGTGACAGGTGTATTGAGGCGGAACCTCCATGCCAAACTTGGCAGCCTTCATCAAATGCACATGTGGGACTTAGACAGGCCGCCACATGTCTCATGCCTGCTTGGTACCATGAGACGCTACTTTGGTCTAAACCTCTTCTGGACCCTCGATGGAATTTCTTGGCTGGATTGCGCCTCTCAAAACCTATCAACTGCAGCCACATAACGTTGAAGACAAAGTAATGGCACCAGGGAACATTCTTCACTGTGTTGGGACCTTCTGAGGTTTTCACAGTAGGGGTGTTACCATAAATCATAAGAGGTGCAAAATGAAGAACTTGGGATGGAAGTGGGTGGGAAACACTGCTGAAAACCTCCTCCAGAGCCCTGCCCTTTGAGAAGTCAGAGCTAGCACTCAGAGAAGGAGACGCAGTATCTAACATAGTTAAAGGTATATTATGCCAACCTCGTCAATGAACTCATGTGGGGTTAATTGAAGGGCAGGGAGATCAATGGCTCTGTGAGCCTAGCCTTTCTGGTCTCTTGCTCTCTGATAGTGCCACCAGGGTGGATATGCATTTGTTAGGTCCCTAAAGCAGCTGGAAAGACTCATTTCCTGGGAGATCCCTGAGGAGAAGCCGCATGGACCTACCCTGTTGCAGCCCTGGTTTCTGCAGCAGCCTCATGGAGAACCTGCCAGCGCACGGACTACAATTTCCTCCTGCAGTCATTGTCTCCCCGTGTGTTTTTGGATTGTGAGGAGGACTTTGTAGATTGGTGTCAGACACATGGGATACTATTGGACTGGTGGTCTTAGATTGAACTGGGTTGGGATGCTTTTCAATGTTCACTTAACCTTTATATAAAACTCATAAAATATGAGTGTATGAATTTTGTTTCTCTAGTCTACACAGACTAACACACATGACACCCCCTCTAGATCCCGCCATGCAACACAGAAGTCACACTTTAATGTAGGAGGGGGAAAATCTCTATTATGGAACAATGAATATCATGGCTGAGAGAAGCCATTAGCCTGTGCAGAACAGGCTAAAGTGGCTGGCATGGATACTTTCCTACTAATCAGAGCAGAAGAAGCGTCTTCTAATTTGCCAGATAAGACATATTCTCGAAGACAGTGACGTGGGCAGTGGTAAGGGTAACTGGAGTAAGCCCACCTCCTCCGCCTCTGCTGCTGCAAGCTGACTGGGCACACAAACACCCTGGGGGGCAATGCCTGAGTGTGGCTTCTGATATTGAATCCCCTGAACGGACAGAAATTTGTGAATACATCCCTGATACAGGTGCTCGTGGTGGGAAGGCTCTGGCAGTCAGGTATCGCCTGGTGGAGGCAGGGTCTCACACTTGCCACTCTCCTGTGTTCTACAAAGAAAGGAGCCCTGCAGCTGGAGGAACATCCATTAACTGAGGCCTGCGCTTCTTTTCGTGGACATAACGTTGACGCAAGATACTCCTGATGACAGCCTGGTGTCCCCTCTAGGACTTGGCCAACATCTGTCGTGAGCACCTGAGCCTCCGTGACCTTGTTAGGAGACACTGGTTGTCTTTGAAGGGGCCCAAGGCTGTGACCACAGGGTAATACGGGCTTTCCTTTTTGCAAAGGATCACCGTGTCCTGTAGATTTTTTGCTGGAGCAAATCCACTGGACAAAGTGCTTCCTCCATTTTTTGCTGTGGCCCTCAGCAGGAAGCTGTCCCTTCTCTGGTGGGAGCTGTGAGGACTTGATCTCAAGGCACTCAGCCAATGCCTTGTCTTGCACAGGCTGGCTTAACCCACAGACTTGGGAGATGCCTCTTCCCACTAATCCTTTTCCATGCTCTTCTGGATTGGGCCATTTATGAGTCTCCCTCTTGTCAGTGGGAACAGCATCCTTCCTTCTCCTTGTCGAGGGGTCCTGAAGGTTGGGGCTTTTGAGCTTCTGCTGCCCCATGTAACTTGCTCTAGCCACCACGAAGCCACTTGGCCCTTGACATATTGGCTTATCCCCAGTGAACAAATGCTGGGGGAGGCAATGGACCACCTGAGAAGGCAAAACATTGGTGGCAGTGAGCACATCAGTGGTGCAGTCCTGAAGGAGCCCGTCAACAGGACAGCATGGAGAACCATCCTCTGCCTCTACCTCCACCTGGAGCTTAATCTCACTGCACACTCGTGCTGTAAGGCTTGGCTTTTCAGGAACTGGAGCACACTTTCCAGGTAGCAGGAAACTTTTACTACATCCTAGAGCCTCGAAGCACCCCCGGGTCCACATCATTGGTTTGAGATTTTGCCAGCACACTGGTTTTGAAAGTGTCTCTATCGTCTAGCTCTATTGAAGAGGACTTCTTGACCACCACCAACCCTGTCTCTTTGGCTCTTGAAGATGGACATTCAGAGTTCACTTCCAATCTGGGGCCTCCTGGGGCACAACTAGCACCCTCTTTCCTTGACCCCTTGCTGGTCAGTACTGGATTTGAGGTTTGCTCTAGGCTCTCTCTCTGGACACTTTCATTCTGGAAGGTTCTGCCAAGGATACTGGGCATGAAGGCTGGAAACGGCTGCCTGAGGGCCAATGAGCATCCACTGTCATTATCAAGTGGGGGGTAGGCTGGGGTTCCCTGAACAGGCTCCTCTGTAGGGGAGCAATCAGCAAAAGGACTCTCCAGGGTAGGGCTTGATTTCTTTGTGGTCACTCTCTCTCCCCAGTCTGCCTGACAGGGTTCTCCCAGGACCTTGACAGCCTCAGTTACTAGGTTAGTTCAATACTTAGGGGTGGCTAAGCAGGTGGACTTTGGAAAGGACATTGCGTTGTCTTTTCTTGTCCTACAGAGGTTTGTGGGCTCAAGGACTTTGAGGGGCATGCACCACCTCTGCCTCATTTGGAGCCTTACGATATGCGAGTCCAGCACCTGTTGAGTGCCCGGGCTGAGAAAGGAAAGGCTCTGCGTTGTGTTCAGATCTTCCAGCTCTCCCCAGGAGGCCACATTGACAACATGTGGGTGGGTCAGGGAAATAGACAAAGCGTGCGTGGTCGCAAGACATGAACGGCAAACAATGCCAGGGATCTGATCCTTTCTAATCTGCTCCACCTTCCTGCACATGTGGACATTCAGGGTGTTTTCCAGTAGGATTTTATTTGGACCCCTTAGGGTGTAAGTTCCTGCGTTAATCCCCTTGTGTATCCTCAAATCACTTAACTCCTTTGAGTCGGCTCCCGGAGTTCCTTTTGGGCAGTAGTTTCCTGATCCCCAGAGAGATAGATTACATTTGGATATTTTCCTCAAGTAATTCCCTTGTCCATTGACCGAGTTGTTCCTCAGCTGGACACCGGCTCTGCAGCACGCAAGCGACGGTCCAGGGTGTGTGCATCTTCCTGGGGACACCGTCTTCATTACATTCTTCCCCTGCTTGTCTCCAGGTGTTGAGCAGGAGCATTCGGGCTGCTTCATATCCAGACAAGTCCCTGGCCATTTTTCCTGAGGCTGCTTTAGTGTCAGAGACTCAAGAGTCCCATTGCCGAGGGGCCCCTGCAATTGAGGGAAGTTCTCTTGGCGGTGGAGCTCCGATTGCTTCAAGCAGCCAGGAAGCTTGGTGTCTGTCTTTGGGGTCTGGACCTTCTGATTGTCCTGGGGATGAGTGGGTTTGCGAAGACAAAAAGCTTCCTGGGGTGGTGGTATCATAAAGGGTAAAGAACTCTCACTTTCCTGTTGTTTCTTTAAAAAATGGCTTTCCAGCTGTTGAAGTGAATTTGGAATGCGTGATTGGGACTTAGTGTGGACGGTAAGACAGGATTCATCACAGGGACTCTTGTGAGGAGGAGGAAAAGGTACTGCGAGTGGGCCACGGGGCTGTGGACTGGGCGGAGTCAGGACTGTAGCAGGCGGTGGGGCCTGGGCTTGGCATGCAGTTGGAAGTAAAAGTTGGAATCGGCCTTCAGTGTAGGGCAAGGAGTGACGTTGCAACAAGAGTGGGTACTCTTTAGCTTGCATTTGAGCTGGTAAGGCATTAGGAATTTCATTAAATAAGACAGTGGGAAACTCTAGGGTGGATCCAGAGACCCTGAGAGCAGCTGCCAGAGACTCGCTGTGCAGAAAAGGTAGACCCCAGAAAAACTCACTGAATTTTTGTGGAAAATGCTTCTGAGCGCTGGGTATCTGCTCTGCTTTGATGCTGGCATTCCAGAAGGGCTGGGGAGGTGCAGTGATCTGCTCCCCATCGAGTGCCTTCAACATATTTAAGGCCTGCAGATGGTATTCTGATACACCCTTTCCTTTTTCTTCCCAAATATTCCATTTCTCTGCCTTTGTGATTTCTATTTCCAGCAGCTTGTGGACATTGGGGTTGAGCAAGGTGGGCCTCCCTACTTCCCCCTGCCTCTTTGTGGGTCCTTCCCGAAAGGTGTCTTCTTGGGGGTGCCAGGTAGAGTGCTCTTTCAGAGACCCAAAGTATTCCAAGGAGGGAAGCTGTAAGTTCTTGGCAGCTGCCCAACACTGGGGTGGGGAGGCAGTAGGGAGGCCTGTGGGATCCTGACTTGTGATGGCTGCCATGGCAGGTGTGGAGCAGCGGTTGTGTGGAGATGGGCTCTGCCTGGGCCTTGCCAACAAGTCATTCTGAGAATGAGTCCCTGTGGGGTGCGGGGCTGGTGAGTCCCAGAGAGTGCTTGGAGGCTGCAGGTAGGCCTTTGAATCCGGGGGTTTGGCACTGGGTGAGGGAAGAGCCAGTGGTGTGGGTGAAAGACTGTCAGGTTCATGGGAATGTGCGCAGTTTGGTGATTGACTCAAGGCGGGTAAGACTTGAGAAGTTGAGATGCACATCTGGGCCCGTGGAAGGGTGGAGTTCTGAGACCTAGGTGTCCGGAATGGATGAGCCGCAGAACCGTGTGGGGCGCGCGTACCGACGTGGACTTCAGCCGTACCTCTATTTCGCCAGCTACCAGAGAGGGCTTGAGCTTTCTGTTGACCAAAGCTGCCAGTGTCAAGTGGGTTTCCCAAGTGGCTGCAGGAGACAGAAGGACCAGATTACAGCCAGGACTGAAGGGGCAAGAGACCTAGCAGGCTAGCAAGGGTCGGTGCAAGCTCAGCCCCTCCCCAAGCCTTGATGGCCTGCTCTTCCTGCCCCACCCCACTGCCCGGGACTCCTGTCATTCTCTGCCCATCCCTGAAAGTGTCCCCCAAACCAGCGCATCCCAGCTGCTCTGCAGCCCGAGGCCACACAGGCACCCTGGTTGGAAGATGCACCCCGCGGTGAAGCAGGAAGGTTACTTACTTCTGCCTAAGACGCAAACGCAGGTTCTGAGCGCCATATAGTTCTTGCAGGAAGCTTCGGAAAACTGGAAATCAAGAGAACCGTTATGGTGCAGCCCTCCCAGAGGACCGAAAGGAATGTCACACGGGCTGTGCACTTAGGACGTTGGACTCTCCAGAGCTCAAGGTCAAATGATAGCTTACTCCCACGGGCAGGAGGTGCTTTGGCATTTCAAGGAGCATCGGTTTCCAATATTGTCTGTGGGGTCTCAGTGAGCAATCTGAACCTTGGCAAAGTTACACAGCTTATCGCAGTTACCCCTCAATGTTCCACCTCCAAATCCACCAGAATCTGCTCCTGACACCCCCACTGCTCCCTACTGGGTCCTACCTTGGCCAGCCTTCATCCCATTCTAGGCCCCTCCTGTACATCTGGGAAATATCTGGGTTCTGTTTCCATCCACAGTATCCTTTTGTTCAGGATTATTACCTGAGAGAGACGGGCTGTTGCCACTGGCATCCTGCAGAGGAGGGGACAGGAGAGCTTACAGAGTTTGGTTGAATGGGCAGAACCTTACCTTTCAGAGCGTCACCTTTGTCCCTTGACCTGCTGCTTCTCCTTGTCTCCACCTGAGGCTGGGGCACAAGAGAGGAAGTCAGGCTGGAATCCAATCCTGCGTCTGTTCTTTGTGACAAACTGCAGGCATTTACTGGTGATTAGAAGAATGACAATCTCCATGGAATGACTAAAGCCCAGAAACCAGCTTCTGTGTGAGACCTAGAGTGCATTTCTTCCGTCAGCCTTCCTCTGCTCACGGAGAGCACACACTCTCAGCACTCAGTGTTCTGGTGGGCAAGATTTTGATTATGGAGGCTGAAGCTCTGGGCCAGCCCTTGACCACTTCCTCCCCGGGGTCAGCCATGCTTTCTCAATTAGCCCAGACAGAAAAGGAGCCTTGGCCCAGAGACTGGAGCTCAAGGAAAGAGACTGAGGACCCAGTGATGAGAGCTGCCCTTTGAAATGTCTAGTCATCTAGTCCTTAGCCACTGCGTCACTATATTGGGGATTTTTACCTATTGCCCTCTATAACAACTAGAGATGGGAGGTCTGAGATCTTCAAAGAGAAATATTTTTGAATGCTCATCTGACTGGCAAATGATTTACATATCATACGAGTCAATAGTTCAGTCGTTCAATCAGATCAAGGGCAATGGTACAATCAATGATTACCATATCCATTTTAGAACAACACCCCCCCCCCTCCATGGTTAAATTGCCTTCAAAAGGAGTTGTGTAATCACAGTCAGGTCTAAAGCTCTCTGTCCCCTCTGGCCTCCTTCATTTTTTCGTCTTGAAATCAATCCCCCTTCACTCCCTAGCTTCCCGATGGGGAAGTTCTCCACACTGCTGATCTCACAATCCCTCCCTCTGCCATGAGATCTCTCCACCTGCAACTCTGTCAACCCTTGTGTCCATGATCATGATGCATCCACGCCTCCTGTGCTTCACAAACAGGGAAAGCCAACAGAAATAATGAAAATCAACATAAGCCGGCAAGGATAAAATGATACCAATGCAGTGAACAAAGTCCTAAGAGTGAGTAAGGACGCACCAGCCCTCATCAACATTCCAAAGCCAGGGCTGATGGTCTCTTCTTTCTTGAGATTTCCCCTATCAGGAAATTAATTACGAAAGGAAAAATTTATAAAACAAGGAAAAATCAATCTCTCCTATGGCTGGGTTGAGAATTTCTTACCTTTATCCTTTTCCTGGGTGGTCGCACAGGTGGAGTATTTGGAAGGAAGGGGAGGACCAGGAAGAAGCAACCCACTCCATACAGGATGCCCAAGGTCAAAACAGTGAACCAGGTGGGGTATTGGTAGGTCAGCCAGGAAGCACTTTTCTGTTCCAGCAGAAAGAGAATCTCCTCCATCTTCTGGATACAGCGGTTGCACTCAGGCAACTGAGCACTCTGAGTCCCCTCTGGCTTCAAACCCACTTGCATCACAAACCTGGGCCCACATCACTAAAGGGTCACAGTGGGGTGGGAGGTGACAGCAGGACAACACATAATCCCTCCCTCTACCCTCCAGCTCATCACATCCCTCCCCTGCTCTGGTCTTCTCTCTCCCACTGCCTGCTCTGGGCCTCCAAAGTCACCAGCTGCACCTGATGGAATGGAATCTTAGTGCAAGTTCTTATTCATTCCACCTCCCACCTAGGTATTACCTGCTTCCTTGGCAAGTTGCCTGAATCATGACCAATTTCATAGGCTTAGAATATCTGAAGTTGTCTCTGTCCTCAATGAAAACCTTCTCAAGTCATGGTTTTACTTTGTCTTATCCAAGATAGAGAACTTAGGTTTATGTAACATTTATTTAGCTTTATGAATGTTGGATGAAAAGCTTGGAATTTGACTTCTATGACCAGGAGAGTTATTCAAGAGCTGAGGTATATCTCTCCCAGGAGAGAGATCTAACAAATTTTCTGCCAGATGGTACATTTGGGGAGACAAGGAACACTTAAGCATTAATCATTCTTAACAGTGTCCCCTGCAAATCTTCCTTGTGTGTGACTACTGCCCATTTAGGGCTTGCTCTGGGAACACTTGATGGGGTAATAAGCCTTGCAACAATTCAGGCTCAAAGGGCAAGCATCTGGCTGAGCAAAATAAAGAGATAATATGGATTGAGTTGTGTCCTTACCACTACCACTTGAGATATTCCCCCAAAATTCGTTGGAACCCTAACACTGAAGGCTATAATCTGATTTGGTTATGTGAGGGCTCTCTCTGGGAGAAATGTACCTCTGTCCTTGGCTTCACACAAGAACCAATTGACGCAGAAACCTAGTTTGTGATCCAAGTGACTTTATAAAGGATAGAAGAGGCAAATATGCTCGTGGGGGGTGGGGGCGGACTGGACAGCCCACGCGCGCTGGGTTGCATGACAGCTGGTGGGAGGCCCCCACCCATACCCTGTTGGTAGGCATGGCTGACGGTACTGTTTGACCCCATTGACTGAATTAAGCCCACCTGGTCTAGATGGGGGCCCGCCCAGGTTGACCTGCTTCCTGTCACAAGGACCTAAATGTGTGCATCTTTCCAGCCTGAAGCAGCTTTCAACTGTCTGTGATGGGGAGGAGGTTTGGCATGCACAGCGACCACCCTCAGTTCTGCCTCTACTTACCTAACAGGTACACGGCATTTCTTTTCTGTTTTTTAAAACAACAACAAAAAAATCATTTGTAATCTTTCTATTCCAGCGGTGCTAGGAGCAAGGCAGAGGCAAAACCCAAGAACAGGGTTCTTCTCTGTTGAAGCGCGATAAACTCACGGGGAAGCAAACAAGCATCTTCATCCACGTGAAGTGAATCTGTGAATCAGCAGCTCCCAACTGACCAAAGCACGCACAGAGCAGCCCAGCATCAAGGTCCGTTTCTGTGCACTGCTCCCACTGTGAGGAAGAGCTTCATGTGCATTAAAAGGGAACTTTTGTAATATTTGAATTTTGAATAGTGGTTTTTGTCAGAAACTGGAAAAAAATCTCAAAGCCTGAAGAAACTCCTTTCTAGTACTGAACATTCAAGGGAGCCTGTAGAAGCCTGAAATGATTGCTAGGTGACCACCTGGATCTGCTTGTTGAGTGAAAGTGGCAGAATAGCAGCAATAGAGCAGCGGGTTCATTCTGACCACTGACACTCGTGGACATGGTTTACAGGCAGTAGAGAAGAAGATGAGAGCAGGTTGACTCGTTTGAAGTCCATGACCTACTCTGAGGGGACTAGAGTTGTGGAGAATTGGTGATGGGGCCAAGGCCTAAAGGCAATGCGACCAATGGACACTGAGGTGAGGCCAAGAGAGGGAGCCCACATTGACTTGACCCGAACCCGACCAGATGAAGAGAAGAATGTTGAGCCTGTGCACTGGTATATACTGCTGCAGACTGTATAGACGAACTGTCCTGCTTTGACTTTCTTGTGGATGTGGACTTCACAAGGTTCCAACTGGCATGAAGACTCTTTATATTGAAGAATATGATTGTCTCCTCAGAGCACTGGGTTGATGGAAGTAGGCAGTAGAGAAACTGGATAGCCAAAATGGGCCAGATAAAGGCTTGAAGTGGCTAGCTTACAAGATTTCATAGATACTGGAATATATTCATAGAATTATAGGATTAATATGTGGGTGTACCTTACCTGCAATTGTTAAGCATAGGATATTTTTGTTTCATCACTTACAGAATATTATGTTTAAAGGAGGGTGGCACGGAGTGAAATGTATGCATTTTCATATTATACTGTTAGATACTGATATGATTCTATTATTGTTTTGAAATTATATACGGCTAAAGAATTTTGTGAAAATGTCAAATGGACAAGGGGTGGTCTGTTGTAGTTATACAATCTGGTGTCAATTTGGGACTTGAGAGGATTAAGAGTGAAGGGGTAGACTCTAGTCTCTCTATTGGGTTATGGCCAATGAGGCCTCTTTGTGGGCCTGGCCTTCCCGTCAGGGTTCTGGGAAATCTGGTATTTCCTCCTTGGAGGCAGGAGACTATCTTTCTGCTCATTCCCTGAGAGATGTCCTACTAACAAGACACATGGCACCACACTGATAGAACCCATGCCCTGGGAACTGGAGGAGCCACATGGAGACCCTGCCAAAGCTGAGATGCTTCTACCACCACTGGATGCAGAAGACTTTGCAACTACTGACCTGTGATCTTCCTGCATTTGGGGTCATTGAAGGTGTTTCATGAGTCTGAAGAGAACATTATAGATTGATATCAGACATGGGCTAATATTGGACTTATGGACTTGATCTTGGTTGGGCTGGAATGCTTTCTCAATATACAACTGTTCTTGTATATAAAGGTCTTTCCTATACACATCTGAGTGTGGATTTGTTTCTCTAGTCTACCTGGACTAACACTCATGGATCCCTTTCAGGACTGTAAGTTCTGTTCCCCTGACTGCTGCAAAGTATGTGACAGAGAAGAAAAGGGAGAAGAGTGAACTGTACCCATTTATTGAGGTAAGAAAAGTGATGAAGGAGCATGGCCGGTTCCCCAAACTTCATGAGTGGAAAAATGGGCTCTTGGCACAAAATGACATTCAATCTTCACCAAAAGATTCAGGGCTAAATTGCTGCCCTATCTCTGACCTCAGCTTTTGTTTTATTTTAATTCTCATATAATTCACATATATCATTCAATACTTCAGTCATATTAAGATTTGTGTAATCCTCACCACAATCAGGTTTACATCATTTCCTTCTTTTATATTCATTTTTGTTAGCCCCCCCCCCTCACTCCCCCAAATCTTCCCTGCCTGTCCCTAGGTGATTGTTAATTCTGTTAGTGTCTCTCTGGATTTACCTCTCCTGGATTTCATATGTATTAAAAAAAAATACAAAACAAAATCAAGAAACAAGTAGAAAAGAAAAACTAACAATGATAAAAGAGAGAAAAACCTCAATCGAACAGAAAGTGAAAAATACTAAAAACTGGAACCAAATTAAAATTAGTCTGAAGAGATCAAATGATCAGGTGTTACATTTGAACTTAACTGTATCTGTTCATGTCCATGGACTGTGGTCAGAGGGAATTCACCCCACATGTGCATTTGAGTCCTTTTGCAAACTGGGTGTTCCGAACTTAAGCTCTGATTCTTGTTCATACCTGCAGATTGAGATTCTCTTATTTATCACCCTGGCATCACACTGGCTGTGCTGCTTGTTCTGGGCGGCCTTAGTTGATATCTCACTTAGATGGCTGCTTATTTTCAGGAAAAAAGGTTTAAGTACAAGGCCCTGTTCTTTGTGATGGATGTGCACCAACTGATTTCAGGGTTTTTTTACACCCTATGCTTTCCAGTCAAATATTCACTTGAGGTAATTCAAAACACTCACTTGGCTCGATGACGCCAGAATAGCTCCCCTCCATGCAGTTCCATGGAGCTCAGCATAGTTAGGGCACAGAGATGAAAAGACGATTGAACCATGTACTGAACGTTCAGGTTTTTCCCTGCTTTTGAAAATCTGTTTGCGCTTGTAGAGTAAATGTTTTGTACTTTTTAAGAGTGTAAAAAAAATAGATGGAGGGATTCAGAGAAAATGGCGACCAGATAGGACCCATCTATCTGGAGCTCCTGCTGCCAGACCAGAAAAATAGGAAATTAGGTGAAGGAAACGGGGAGGTGGAGTTCTGAAATTAGAACTAGGGTAACAGGGTTTCTCCTGAACCCCTTCTTTTGTGGGATTTCCACTCACAAAGCAAACCAAGAATGCTTTAAAGCACTATAATTTTGACGAAGTGGCAGGTGCCAGATATGCCCTTGCCTGGAGCAGGGATCCCTGCAGGTGGACGCCCTGAGAGGGGGCAGAATCTCAGACACGAGGGGAACCCCACACTGAGCTCTCCATGCGGTTGGATGCCTTGAGCTCACGGTCAGGGGTTGGTGGTGGGTAGCCATAATTTAGAGTAGAAGAAAAAATATATTATTACCTTAGGAAGATCATGGTGTGGGAGAAAAAGGCAGAAAGTCGGGAGTCCAGGGAGCAAATTTAGTTCCAATTGGCCGACTAGCAAACAACCCCCCTGATAAGCTGCATCTCCCCCTCTGGGGGTCAGCTTGACAGCCACCAAATCTGAGCACATCACAAGTAGAATTTTTTTTAAGGGTGAAACATAAATGATTGGTTTAAAACTCAAACCCAAGTCTGGTTGCTCAGCTCCGAGCACCACATAGGGGAGTCCCTTAACATAAATCAGCATAAGAAGCAACCTAGCTAAGGAATGCCAGAACTCAGCCACAGGGCCTGGCAGCTTTTACCATAACAAAGACCCGCTGTAGCAGTGTCAGCCTTAAACAGCACTGAGCTGTAGCCCAGAGACTGTGGGAGACAATTTCATTCTAGCTGGCCAGAGGGATAAAAAAGAAAATCCTCTGATCTAGGAAGCATCAGCAGTCTAGATAGGACAACAAGCTTCCCTCTCAGTGATTCTACACATAGCTGGGGAGGCCCTGCCGGTCTTGGAGCCCTAGACGGGGCTGAGGGAGCCCCCCAGTGCCCCCTCCCAGCCCCTGCTGCAGTGCTACATGCAGCACAAGGCAGGTACTCCAGCACCCAAGTGACCCCTGGCCACGGGCGCGATCTTGCTTTTGAAGTAATCTCACACAGCATCTGTGGAACCCTACATCAGGGATGGGAAAGTCCATTAACGCATGCCCAGGAGAGCCAGCATAGGAAAGCTGGATTTTCCTGCCCGTGGGCTCCGATGGATGTTGCACCTGGAGCAGCCCACCTGGGCCAGATGATTGCAGTTCAGCCAATGGGATTGACCTGGGGTCCTTCACCAGCCTCCCCGGGAACCCTTGAAAAGGCAGGAACCAGAAGGGAGAGGGGTGGTCTGGTCGTCTTCCTGGGAGGAGAGAGATCCTTGCATGACCTGAGGCAGTCTCTGCCAGGCCCCATGGTCAAAGGAATCCTATGGGTGCCTTGTAAAACCTGAAGCTTCTTTTAACTCTCATTAAATTCACTTGGATCACGAGCCTGGCTTCCGCATGAACTTTTTCTCGCGGGGAGCCAAGGACTGGGGTTGGAATTTAGGCCAGAGAGAGAGACCTTACAAGTCCATGACCCCGTGACCTTGAGGAAGAGTTGGAATTCCTCTGGCCTCAAGGACAGGTGATCAAGTATCATTACCTCCTTACCCACTGCTCTACTTATTCTCACTTTATTCACTAGCCCTTCTAACTTTTCCACCGCACTCAGTTTCAACGTGCTCAGGTTGGTGTTGGGCTTTTATTTACTCGCTTTCTTCTTTATCCCTCTTTTTTCCCCTTTTCCCCTCTTTTTCCTCTTCTCTCCCACTCTCTCCTCTCATATGCCACTAAAGGCTTCCAGGTCACTTCCCTCCGCTTAGGGCAAATCAACCCAAATAGCAGGAGGCACTCCAGCCTGCCCTGTGTGGGAGTGCTGTACACCACACAAGGCACCTGGGACAAACACCTACAGTGCGCTGCACCGTTGAAGAAACCTCCGTCATGCCTCTAAGGTGATCTCGTCAACTAGGGCAATTCTGCCCAGCACCACTGGGTCCCGGCATTAAAAGGGCACACTGACCTGCCATGTTGGAGCAGTGTCTAAACCCCTCTGGCCCCTCATCCAAGCAATCAGGGATCAGCTACTACTTTATACTTTATTTCCTCCTTCTCTCTCTCCTTGCTCTTTACCATCACAGCCAACCTTAGTGAACTCAGTTGGATTTATTTCCTTCTTTCTCTTTATTCTCTTTTTCTTTCTTTCCTCTTTCTGTCTTTGCTTTCTTCACCTCTCTCTTAGCTTGTACGATTCTCTCTGCTCCCTCTCATTGCTTGCACATACCACTGCTGGTTTCCAGAGCCCTACACTCTGCCTAGGGCAACCCTGTCCTCCTAGTGGGCAGCCTGACCCCTAAGACAGTACTGCACACAGGACGAGTCAGAGCTACACACAGCATAACACAGGGGCAGTTATTTCTTTAACCATTTAAAAAATACTCTCTCCTCCTCCTTCCTTTTCTCTTCTCTCTTTTTCCTTTTATTGGGCTCTTCTTACAGGTTTTCTGCTTTTCTCCGCTCCATCTAGCTCTTCTCTACTTCCTACCACAGCCTCCACAGATTTGGTTCTCCTTTTTAGTTGTTTTCTTTTCTTTTTTTTTTTTTTTACTGTTGTCACCTTTGTTTACTCTGTGCATTTTAGTTGTGTGTGGGTGAGTGGTTGTCAGTCTGGTTGGCATTATTGCCCCAGTCTGTGTCTTCCTCTTTCTCTCTTTTTCCTCTCCTTTCACTCTCTTTCCCATCACAAGACAATAGCTGTCTCCAGGCCACTCCCCTCTGCCTAGGGCAAACCTGAAGGCCCAACTGAGGGAGCTCCCACCCCCCACTTATTGGTGTGGCAAGCAGCTGGGGAATTCACGCTGGTCCTCTCCCACACACCAGGCCACAGGTTGTTCTCCCCTATAAAAAGTGGGGGCATCCCCAGCCTAAATCCTGAGGTCCTACAAGTGACTGGGGGAAACGCCTGACCACCACTTGTGAGGCTCCACGCTACTGTGGGAACATCCACCCAATCTCCAAGGCGATCTCTCTGTACATCCCCTTGTCTAGCCAGATTTGTAAAGTAGAATTTGGATCATGATAGTGGGGGGAGGAAGCATTTAGGAACTAGAGGAAACATGTTTCATTGTTGCTACCCTGCACCCTGACTGGCTTATCTCCTCCCCACATCCCTTCAGGAAGGGGTGTCCAGTTACCTACCAATGGGCTTTGAGTCTCCACTCTGCACTCACCCTCATTTACAATGACATGATTTTTGTGTTCTTTGATGCTTGATATCTGATCCCTTCAACAGTTCATGGTCACACAGGCTGGTGTGCTTCCTCCATGTGGGCTTTGTTGCTTCTGAGCTAGATGGCCGCTTCTTTATTTTCAAGCCTGTAAGATCCCAGATGCTATAACTTTTGATAGCCAGGCACCATCAGCTTTCTTCACCACATTTGCTAGTGCACACATTTTTCTTCAACCATCATGTTGGAAAGGTGTTCATCATGGAATGCCAATTTAATATAACGTGTTCTTGCATTGAGTAAGTATTTGGCAATGTCCATCTACTGCCTTAATACTAAGTCTATAAATATATGCACGTTGATCTATTTACGAACCCTCCTGTATAAATATATTTACATATGTACATGCCAGTATGTAGACCTCTAGAAATACCCTTTGTCACCTAGTTCTTTCCTCTATTTACTTTTACTTTCCTCTTGTCCGACTATCATGCTCAGCTTTCACTTGGGTTTGAGTAATTTCTCTTGGTTACATTGCCCTTGCTGAATACCTACCAGGCTTCTCACACCCTCCTTGCGACGGATTTTGGATTACTTGTTGCTCCCCTGTCGCTGGATTGGTCAGCATCACCTCCTTACCCCCTCCTCTCTCTCTCCCATGTCCCCGGGAACCATTGGTCCTGTTGTTTTCTCCTCCAGACTATTCTTCCAGCCTATCTTATCTAGATAGATCTGTTGAGATAATAATATGCACCAAAAATCAAACCATAGCAAGATAGGCAATGGGTGAGAACACTGTGATGACAAATAAAAACAACAACAGAAAACCAATGATCAATAAAAGAGTAAATTAATTAAAAGACAAAAAAATTTTTTAAGAAAGAAAAACCTGTAAATAGATCAAGGTCTGATTTTTTTTTCTATAGGTGTGTCCTTCAGTCAGGTCTGATGGCGTATCATGCTCTGGCCCCAGAGTCTGTCCTTTGTACTCCCTCAGGGGCTACCCGCTCTGCTCTCATGGTTGCTCTGCTGCATGCTTTTAGTGATTTGCCTCCGTGTTGGAGGGCCAGTCGGGTCAGTCCCAACACAGAGTCTCCGGTATTGTCCCCATAGGGCTCTGGGCCAGCAAGGGATGGCATGTCTCATAGTGGGATCAGCCATATGGTCCACTCTGTACATTGGCTGTTCAGAGTGCCAAAATCATCCTCCAAGCCTGGTGGACCAGTGTGTGCTCCACTCTCTTCCTCCCCCTTCATTTGCCCCTGTGTGCTCTGATCAGACATGTCCATCTCCCCTAGCTACAGGTTCAGTGCCGTCTTCTAAAGTAAATTCTTCTGGGGGGAGGGGCAGTTGTCCACGTAGCTGGTATGGAGGCTGGACCATCCACTTTTCATTTAGGATCAAAAGCATCTAGCTTTTAGCATTAGGTGCTATTGAGTCAGTTCCAACTCAAGGCAGAATGAACCACTGCGCAGTCCTACACCATCTTCAAAACTGTTGTTATACTTGAACCTAACATTTCAGCCTTTTCCAGGGACTGGCATCTCCTGATAACATATCCAAAGCATGTGAAGTCTCCCCGTGCTTGCTTCTAAGGACCTTTCAGACTGTTCTTCTGACACAAATCTGTTCATTCTTCCAGCACTCAATGGTATTTTTAATATTCTTGGCTAGTGTCATCTTGATGGGTTGAAACACTATCTCGCTCTAGTGTTGATGTACATTTTTCTGATGCCTAATTATACTGAGTATCTTTTAAGGTAATCATTTAATTTTTATGGCATTTTGAAAAGATGTCAATGAGGTCTATTTAATTTGTGTTCAGATGGAAACACATATCTCAAACTAAATATGTGACAGTAGAATAAGAATCCATTTTATCCTAAATACTTGAGATATTTATACAGCCTACTCAAGTTTTTATCAACATAGATAAGGTGGCGGTGGTGGTGGTGGTGGTGGTGGTGGTGGTGGTGGTGGTGGTGGTGGTGGTGGTGGTGGTGGTGGTGGTGGTTTTTAAGAGTTAATCTCTAAATAGGGGACTGTAGTACTGAGCACTGAATCTCCTTTGCTTGATTAATTTTTATGTTAGGGAAGTAATACAAGGATTCCATCAAATGACCCATCAGTTTGAGGAAAAAGCATATCAGAATTGATGGTCAAAGCCTATATGGCTTTATGGTTTAGTCTCTAGGGGTATGTAATGCTCTTGTGAAAATAGTATTCCTCATGATAATAACGAGGAACTGGTGGGCTTCCAGGGCTGGGAGCTGAACTGAGGGGCAGTTCTACCCTGTCTAATAGGGTCACTATGAGTTGGCAAAGACTCGATGGCTGTTAGTTTGGTTTGTTTGACTTGAGTACTGGCATTCAGTGTGTTTATCGAAATCAATAAATTACAAGCATTTAGATGTCTATTTTTTACATACAAAATTTAAATCCCCCAAGCCTCTGAAAACTGCGAAGATTTCACAGCACTAGGTTGGTACTCTCCCATCCAAGAATCAGTGAAACTTGCAGGGTGTGAGGCATTCAGGCTCCCTCAGTTCCTCCTACTGCCTTCCCTGACCCTGGTCACTTGCTTCTATTACCTCTCTTGGACCTTACATGCATTTGAATTAGAACACCATAGAGTACAGTGCTCTACATGTGCAGCAGCTCTAACCATGTCACTCTCTGTCTCTATGAAGCCTCTTCCAACAAAATTCAAATGCGATTGTATGTGCACACATAAACACACGCATGCACCAGAGCACCCTTCTTAACAGAGAGTCAGGAGGGTCTCTTATTTGCTGTCCTCACTTTGGACACAAGTCCCTTGATGATGAGTAGGAGAAAAGGAACATCAGGTAGTGGGGGAAACCCTAAGGAGGAACAGAGGAGAGCTTTAACTAAGAATAATGCTACTAGGGGAATGATGGCATGTGAGGAAAATTAGATACTTCCAGACTGTCAGATTTTTCCATACAGCAAAATTAACTTTTCTAGTTTTGTCTAAAACTGGCCCCAGGAAATTTCAAATAGCACATCTCAGATTATCTAACCTACAAAGGAGTAGCCGGCCTTCCACCCACCCCCACCCCACCCCCGCCAAAAAACCAAGCGGTACAAAGCTCCACTGGGTACACATTTCAAAATATACATTCTCCTGTTTGGGCAGGCATCTGGCAACTTGCTCCGAGCTAGTGCACCCACACTTTTTTCCCAAGGCCATTGCTGGTGACAAGACCTTGTGCTCTTCTCACAAGCCAGAATGCAAACATAAATCAAGTCAGTGTAAGACGCCATCATCACCTCACTCAAATACACCTCGTCAAGTGAACTCAAACTTCAAGAAGATGCTCATTTGTTTGGTTTTGTTGATGTGAGGGTGATAGTGCATTTGGAGTTTAGTCATTGCACTAGGTCAGACTGTTAATCAAGCTTCCTATATAGAGGTTCTGAAGATATTGTGTAAGAAGGTCTGAGTTGTCTGGCTAGACCAGAGCTTGCACACTGCTATTGACTAGAAGTTCCGACACACAGAATCCAGGACAGATAAACCCCTCAGGACCAATACTGAGAGTAGCAACACCACGAGGGAAGGTAGGGGGGAGAAGCAGAAGAAAGGGGAAACCAATCTCAATGATGGACATACAGCCCCACTCCACCACCCAGGGGAACAAACAGCAGAAGTTTGGGTGAAGGGATACAGCAGAGGCGTAAAATATAAAACTAAAAAGTATGTATAAAGTATCAGTGGTTCACGTGGGTGGGAGGAGGGGAAAAAAGGAGCTCAAGGAGAAAGAACATGTTTGGAAATGATGATAGCAATGTATGTACAAATGTGCTTCATACAAATTGGTGTATGAATTGTTACAAGAGCTGTAAGATCCCCCAATAAAATGATTTATTTAAAATAAAAAGGACTGATTAGTGGTAGACAGGGGACTGGTTTTGCCACCATGACAGTGCACCTGCTCACACAAAAAAAACAGCATGCCTCTATCGCCCGATCTGATCCCAGCACACCGAGGCAAAATACTAAGGGTGTACAACAGAACAGGAAGGGGAACAGAGCAACGAAGTCCCCAGGGAATACCAAAAATAGACTTTGGGGCCAGGGCTAGCTGACCCATCATACTCTATGAGAAAACACTCCTAAAGGCCAACAAACAGTCCTTGAACTAACTAAAAGCTTTTCTTTCTTGTGTTTTGTTTTGCTTTTTGTCATTGGCTTGTTGGTGGTGGTGTTGTTCTTTTGTTTCATTTTGTTGCTTGGGTTTGCTCTGTCTCGTTTTTGTGCATGCTATGATTTCCACAGGTCTGTCTAAATGAGATAGGCTGGATGAACAATCTGGAGGAGAAAACAATGGGACTGACAGCTGGGGGAGGGAGATGGGAAAGGGGGGTGTAGGGAAAAAGGAAGTGCTGTTAACAAACCCAGGGACAAGGGAACACCAAGTGATCCAAATAGATGGTGAGGAGGGTGTAGGAGGCTTGGTAGAGTGTAACCAAGAGTAATGTAACCTAGAGGAATTACTGAAACACAAATGAAGGCTGAACATGAGAGTGGGACAATCAGAAAGTAAAAGGAAATCAAGGAAAGAGGTAGGAAGCAAAGGGCATTTATAGAGGTCTAAATAAAGGCATGTGCATATGTAAATATATTTATGTATAACGATGGGGAAATAGATCTATATGCATATATTTATAGGTTTAGTATTAAGGTAACAGATGTACATTGGGCCTCCATTCAAGTACTCCCTCAATGCAAAAATACTTTGTTGTATTAAAGTGGCATTGCGTGATGCTCACCTCCCCAACACAATTGCTGGAGGCAAATGGGTGCATAAGCAAATGTGGTGACTGAAGTTGATGGTGGTCGGCTATCAAAAGTTATACATTCTGGGGTCTTAAAAGCTTGAAGTTAAACAAGTGGTCTTGTAGCTGAGAAGCAACAAAGCCCACATGAAAGAAGCACACCAGCATGTGTGATCACGAGGTGTCGGAAGAATCAGGTATCAGACATCATCGGAACAAAAAAATCATATCTTTGTGAATACGGGGGAGTGTGGAGTGAAAACCCAAAGCTCATTTGTAGATAATTGGACATCCCCTTACAGAAGGGTAGCAGGGAGGAGAGGAGCCAGTCAGGGTGCACTGTAGCAACAATGAAACATACAACTTTCCTCTAGCTCCTAAATGCTTCTTCCCCCACAACTAAAATGATCCCCATTCTACCTTACAAATCTAGCTAGACCTGAGGATGTACACTGGTACAGATAGGAACTGGAAACACAGGGAATCCAGGGCGGATGATCCCTTCAGGACCAGTGGTAAGAGTGGCGATACGAGGAGG
The DNA here is from genome assembly GCF_050624435.1 of Tenrec ecaudatus. Classification (NCBI taxonomy): domain Eukaryota; kingdom Metazoa; phylum Chordata; class Mammalia; order Afrosoricida; family Tenrecidae; genus Tenrec; species Tenrec ecaudatus. The sequence continues at coordinate 93,681 of NW_027459539.1, read as the reverse complement.
GTAGAGGGAGGGAGGAATGGAAAGGGGAAACCGATTACAAGGATCTACATATAACCATCTCCCTGGGGGACAGACAACAGAAAAGTGGCTGAAGGGAGATATTGTATAGTGTAAGATAAGACAAAATAATAATTTAGAAATTATTCAGGGTTCATGAGGGATGGGGAATAATTATCAGCTGATGCCAGCGGATTAAGTGGGGAGCAAATGTTTTCAGAATGATGAGGGCAATGAATGTACAAATATGATGTATGTATCAATTGTGATAAGAGTTGTATGAGGCCCCAAAAATTGATTATAAAAAAAGAGAAAAGAAATAACAGTATGAAAACATCCCCCAAAAAAGCATGCCTCTCTTGTCCCTCATATCCTAATCACCTGAACTCACTCCATGTGACTTCTTTCTGTTTCCATGAATGAAGGACAGTGGTTTGACAACACAGAAGAGGGGGGGAAAAAACAAGGGTGTCACCCAAACTGCTGAGTTTGAAAAATGTTTCCAAGAATGTAATCACAGATTAGACAAATGTGTGAAGTGTAATGGAGAGTACTATGAAGGGGATAAAAAATTTAAATGCATAGTTTTGAAAAAATTGTAGTTTTTGTCGGGTTCCCCCTAGTAGCTTCCAATTTCATAGCAACTCAAGCCATCACCATACATCAAACTGACAGAGAAGGGGTGGGTTTTGTGTGTAGGTGGTGTTGGTTATTGCACAGGGGCAAGGGACTTCTGGTGGCATAGTACCTTATGCCTTGGGTGTCAACTGTAATGTCAGCAGTGGGGAACCACCAGTCAGTCCTCAGAAGAAAAGGATGAGGCGTTCTACTCCCATAGAGTTAGCCTTTGGGAAACCCACAGAGATAGTTCTGCTCTGATCTCATAGAGTCGCTATGGCTCAGCATCGACTCCATCGAAGTGAGCTGACAAACTAAAGGCAGGAGATCTGAAAGAGGATGCGGAGACGTTGTCTCAGGTACTTTGGACATATTACTATGGTGGAACCAGTCCTGCAAGAAGGGCATCATTTTTGGCAGAGGGTTAGCAAACAAGAGGAAGACCCTTACTTAGGTGGATTGACACCGTGGCTGCGAGAATCGGCTCAAATACAGTAACAAGTGCGAGGATGGCGCAGGACTGGGCTTTGTTTCTCTCTCTAGTGCACAGGCCCCTATGAATCCGAACTGACTCCAGGGCTCTACAATATCAACTACTACAACCCTGAAGTTCAAACCTACCCAGTGGCTTCCCAAAAGGGAGGTGTGGCCATGTGCCTCTGTAAAGATGACAGCTAGGGAGCCCCTGCGGGGCAGTTCTACTCTGTGGCACAGGGGCAGCCAGGAGTCGGAATGTGCTTCACAGCAAAGGGTGTGCTTTGTCTCAGTTTGTGCCTGCTGCTGTTTATGCTACGCACTGAGTTTAACATGTGACACTCAGGAGCGAATGAATGGAAACACACCCATGATGCTTCCATGATGCCAGATGCAAGCTGACACTGTTTCTGAGTTCTGGGCATATTATTTTTTCAGAGATAATTTCCTGTAGCGGTGACACACCGAGTCCTATTTCATGTAAAAGCATCAGCAGCAGAGGAAAGCACTGCACAGAGAGAAGACTATGACACGTAACAGGCTTTCCATAGAGGAACAAAAGGGTGGATGTCTTGGGCTGCACTCTTTTCTTGTATACAGACAGTAAACAAGCTGAACACATCTCACCTAAGCATAACATTACAACTACTTGAAGCCCAGCTCAGGCATCTGGACAAGAGGCAGCAAGGAAGGATGGGAGAGAGTTAATGGGCTGGGCGTCCCCAAAGGTGCAGAGTGGGAATCAAGGGAGGATCCAGGACGAGCCAAGGCTTCTGGCAGAAGTCTGAGAGGAGAGCAGCAGAAAGGAGCTGCTCTCTGGGTCCTCACAGATGTAGCCAGTGAGAGAGCAGCAGTGCTGCCCCCTGGCGGTGCGCCGAAGGCAGGGCCGCTTCCCCCAGGGCTGGAGAGCTCTGGGGAAAGACAAATCCTGTCACTTTGGATGCCAAGTAAGGGGGCACTGTGTGCCGGTTGTGTACCTATGTTGGCCAAAGCGCTGCCCACTGTGCATTTGCTTCCCACAAGCACAGTTATCCTTCCTCGTGCATCCAGGAAAGACAGTTCTAGAAAAACACAAGCAGTAAAATAAAACACTGCCAGGTCTCAAACCATCCTCACCATTGTTACTATGCCCACTGATGTAGCCACTGGTTCGAGCTGTTTTATTGCCCGTCCTCCACTTTTTGCCAAGCATCATGTCCTTCATGGACTTGATGTCCCTTCAGGGACTGGTCTCTCCTGACAGCACGTCCAAAGATATCAAATGAAGTCCAGCCATCCTTTGTCCCCATGTTCTCTTGGCAGTCCTTGTACTTTTATTGCTCAGTGTCTGATTATTTGGGACCAGGCCTTATTGCTGCCCCTTCCTCATCTTGGCCCCCAATCCCGACCCCAAGCCCTGCACATCCACTGTGTGAAACCTCCTGTTCCTGTAACCATCCCTGTGCTTTTGTGTGGGGGGGTCTAGCTGGGTTCCCCTGGCAATTCGCCAGCTGCCCTTGGGAAAGTTCATGGAGTCGGCTAATTAGTAGAAAAGCCAAACGTCCAGCTGAGATTGGTTTACTCCCTAGCACCCTTGGGCAGGAGCACAGCCCCACTCCCGGTCCCAGGTAGCCAACGACCACACCTAGGTTCTCCGGACTTGGCAGCTGTAACATGTGGCCTGGGCTTCCCCTTCATTTCCTGCTCCTTTCTGGCTTGCTGTCTGACTTTTCTTTGCGGAATTAAAGCTGCAAATTGACAGGATCCCATAAACACTCTAAAGCCACAAAAAAACACCAAATGCCCACCCAAACATGTGAAACTTCCAAAAATCATCCTTAGAAGATTCCCAAACCCTAAACATTCCTAAACCCCATATATGCCCTGAAAACACCATGAAAGCCCTAAGAAAACCTAAAATGCTGGGGGAAAAAAACACATATAATATGAAAAATACCCTAAAATTCCTAAGGAACTCTGTAACATCACTAAAAACACCATATTGTGCTGAAAAATACCTATACACTCTAAAAAACCACCCCTAAATCCCTTAAACACTCCCTAAAATCTTATAAAACACCCTAAAAACCCCAAACCACCCGAATGCCCCAAACACACCTTGAACGTCCACAAACAACCTAAAAGCCCTAAAAAATCACATGCCACCAAAAAGCCCTAAATGACCGCAAAATGCCAACTCATAGCCACCCTATAGAGGGCTTCTGGAGCTGTCAGTCTTTTATGGGAACAGCTTTATCGTTCTCCCAAGGAGAAGTTGGTAGGTTTGAAACCCTGACCTCATATTTAGCAGTCTAATAATTGCTGGACAGTGCCACCAAGGCTCTACTGGTGTAGTGGGTTACACATTGGGCTGCTAACCTCAAGGGAAACGGTTCAAAACCACCACCCACTCCTTGGGAGAAAGAAGAAGCTTTCTTTCTATTCCCCTAGATTTCTCATTGAAGGTGTAAAGTAACCTGTTAAATGCTCGCAGTGGCAGCAGCAATGTCTCATAACCATGGGGAAATGTGGTTCAGAAACTTCAGAAGCAAGCATCCACCAGTAGGTGACTGACCAGCAGTATTGACTTGGGCAAAGAGAAGGTGACATGGAAGGGTAAGGAGAAGAATGCGTGCAGAGGGCAGGTTGGCAGCTGAGCCTAAGTCCAGTAGAAACAACAGCAGAATGGCCTGTTCCTGGAAGGGCCACAGGAGATGGTGCGACTTCATGTAGCCCCCACTTACATGTGTAACAGCAGCAATTGCCTGAACACGTGGTCTCCCCAGGGAGGAGCCTTTGTGTGGTGTTAAGATGCTGTTACTGTCTGTTGTACTGTGGTGGCCTGCATTTGGCTGTAATGGTGGAAATTTTGCAGCCAGTAGTTCAAATGCCTGCTGGGTCACTCACTGCAGGTAGACTTCAGCAGTTTCCAGACAGAGACGAGGGAGGAGGACCTGGTCTTCCACTTCTGAAAGAACTGGCCAGTGTGAACCTTGTGAATGGCAGAACACTATACCTGAACATGAGTACCGCAGGCTATAAGGCATGATGGATTGACACAGTGGCTGCAGCAATGTGCTCAAACATAGGATAGTGCTGGCCTGGAAAATAGTTCATCGTCCATTAAAAAAAATCATTATATAGGGGCTCATACAACTTTTGTTGTTGTTTTTCCCTAAGGGAGAGCAGTGTATTGGTACACTGAGAGGTATATAGATCAATGGATTCGAACAGAAAAGCTACACATATATTCACCAGTCAACGGGAACCTAGCCTTCGAAAAAGGACACAGAAATATCCAAAGGGACAAATTCTGGTTGCTCAACAAATGGTGTTGGACAAACTGAGATACCGTATGTAGGAAAATGAAGCAAGCCCCAAACCTTCCCCCATGCACAGAAATTAACTGAAGAGGGGTTAAAACCTGAAAGTAAACCTCCGGGCTATCATAATCATTTTTTCGATGACCTCATCGGTCAGAAATCATTGTAGGAACGCCAAAGCGTTCTTGTGTTCAACGTCTACATACATAGCAGGTGCTCCAGTAAAGGGGAATCTTGGTGGAGCTGGCTCATCCATTCCTGAAGAGAGTAGAGCACCACGTTGGCCCATCACAGAGCTCAGGTGTAGAATCTTCCTCACTGTCATCCTTTATCTCAGCAGTGTCAGTGTTGGATTATGAATTTCCCAAAGAACCAGTATCGCTCAATTCTGTGCACAATGCTGACTCACTCTCGCTGTTATTTCACTGGTCTAAAAACCCATTTAGGTTAAAATGACACTTTTTTGATGCCATGACCTAAAATTTTTAGTGAGAAAATGTTCCCAATGACATTACATGGGTCTTCGTCTAATCCTGATGCCATGTTCTTTTTCACAGAGACCAGCTTCTTGTATGAATTGCTCAGCATACAGATGGAATAAGAACAGTGAAAGGATACAACCCTGATGCACACCTTTTCTGATTTTAAACCATGCAGTATCACCTTGTCCTGTTCACAGTCTCACCTGGTTCTATCTCTTGGCCTTTGCATAAGCTCCATATGAGTACAATGAAGTGTTGTGCAATGCCCATTCTTTTCCATGGTATCCCCAAGATTCACCTCCTTCCACTCGTGGTTTCCAGAACGTGGGGTTGGGACAAAGCCTGGATAGTCTCATGGCAAGACCAGATCAGGAATGGAGCTGAGCCGGGAGCAGCTTTATTTGCTTGCTCCAGGGAAAGTCTGCCAATGTGACTAAGCCTCAGGGGCTTTCTACAAATGATAAAGGTGAATCCCTCTCTCGTTACCCACTGATCATCTCTGAGCCTCTTGCTCTCATATCCCTTGCACAGACCTCTACCATTAGATGGACAATTCGGTAATGTTTGAACACTTTTCTGATGCTGAGCCTGGGGAGCAACTAATAGCTGAGTAAATATTGATTGAAAGATGGTGAGTGGAAGAAAATAGCTTTGCCAGGTCCAGGTTGTGATGGAGATGAGAGTGTTACCAAATCCTGCTGTCCCCATGGTGGGTTTGCTGTATTGTGCCCAGTCCTGAAAGTCTGAGCCAGGGGTTTTAACGTGGCCCCTTTCAAAACATATAGGTGGAATTCTTGGACCATGAGCTGTCCATAAAGCTTTACCAAGGAGATGTCCGCCCTGGAGCGAAACAACCCAAGAACCTAGATCTTCGTGAAGGTGTTGGTACGGGATGCAGCGGAAATCATAAACTTGACTGAAAGCAAAAGAAACTTTGCCTTCATGTGCCTGCAGCTGGACGAAGTGGTGCTGGAGCACACCCTCCTTTGTGATTCTTCTTGTTCTTTTTATGAGCTGCTCCCTGGCCTGTGTAGTCCCGTAAATCTGGAAACTCTTTGCTGGTGGGGGCAATTGTTATATCCTCCCCCCAGATCCAGATGTCTTGTCCATGGTCAGTGTGCAATCCTTGTTTGCCAGAGGAGTGGGGCATCTAAAGGCAGGCAGGGGTCACATACTTTTTTTCTACACTTTCTAGAAAGACCAGAGCTAAACATCTTGCAGCCCTTTTCATGTCCTCATTCTTTTCTGTATTTATTTTCCATGAAAGAGGAGAAGAAACGCGACAGCATCTACTGACAGCAAGTCAAATGCCATCGTGTGTGTTCAGAGGGCAGGCTGGTTCTCATTTGCCTAACTCATCAGTCCCATCGTGCCATGTCCATGTTAGATTGTTTAGGGAAACAGATGACATATGTTATGATGCTAAATAAGCTGAAACAGTGCCAGGATGGAGGCAGAAGGGTTTTATTTGTTTGTTTTTAAATGAAGCATGGCTTTCTAGTGACTTATTGTGGTGGGGAAGGGGGGCACCGAGAGCAACAAGACATGGCTGTGACAGTGGTCTGGGAATTGAGACAAATCATTGCTTCTGCAGCAGAGATGAGCTGCCTCTGACCTGTCAGTTACTTGAAGGGAGACTCTGCATTTGGTCAGACAAGTCTCAGTTGGAGATGGTACCAGCTTTCCTCCTGAGCCTCTGTGGTTCCCTTTGAACTACACAGGCCCGAATCGCTTTTAGCTGAGCAACAGCAAATGGCAACACAGACTTGCCATATTGCTCTTTTGCGTACACTCTTTAAAAATCATACTAAATATACATGCATCAAAACATTCGTCACTTCCACGCTCTACAAGATTATAATTAAGTGGCATTCTGCATGTTGTTCATATATCATCCTTACCCATTCCAAAATTATGTCATCACCCTTATGGAAGCTCAGTATCGTCTCAGGGATGGCACTTCCCCTCCAGGCCCTACTGGGTTAGGCTGGGTTGACTAGAGAAATAAATCCAAGGACACTCATATAGGTATAAGAAAGACTCCACCTCACTTATTTGTCCAATTGACATGGCATTATGTAACAACCATACTTACCTTCCTACCTATCCCTGGAAACAATTGGGAGATGTTTGTCTCTATTCATTTTCCTAGCCTAGATATTTTTTGTAAGTGGAATTAAGCAAAATGTGTCCTTTTTGAAGCTGATTTATTTCACTCAGCATAATGCTTATGAGGTTCATTCCTCTTGTAGCCTGTGTCAAGAGTTCATTTCTCTTTATGGCTGAGTAGTAGTCCATTGTATATACCGTAGGCAACATGTTTGACTTATCCATTCACCTATTGATGGGTATTTAGACCGTTGACACGTTTGCGAGATTGGGAATAATGTTGCAAGGGCCATCTGTGTATTTGTATCTATTTATGCGCTTGCTTTTAATTGCTTATATCCTTCATTTCCTTTTCTTTCCTTGTTAGACTCAGTATGATCCCCTTCTGCCCCTCCTCTAGCCTCACAACCTCTGTGTCTGATGTGCCAGGATCTCACCAGAAGCCTTAACACCAAGATTCTGAGCCCTGACTGACCATTCTGACCATCCAGGGAATTGAATATTCCGGAGCACACAGAAGATGAAGTTATCAAAACTCCTTAGGCATAACCGAACAACTGGAGGGAGTGCTTTATTGGGCTGGGGGGCTGGGGATTATAGTTGTGAAGGACACCAAGAACAATTGTCATTACCTAGACTGTAAAGACTATGTTCGACATCCATGCTGGTGAGTAGCAGCTGGATTTCAGAAGCTCACAAGTGGCCATCTAGGTGGCAAGTATTGTCACCCTCACTCTGGAGGAAAGAGTGGTGAGTGGACCACATGAACATTAGACTTCATGACTCTGAGCACAGAATAACTAGATGATCTCCAACTATCAATTCCAACTTCTTTGAAAGGGATCACATCCAAAGGTCCTAGATAGTGAAGCAAAATTCACAGTCATAAAAGAGACCAGGCTTATTGGCTGGATAGGGACTAACAGAACCTCTGAAACGATGGTCCTTATTCACTAAGTTTGAAAATGAACTCCTACCTGTGGTTCAATATTCAGCCAAATAATAGATTGGTCTATAATGGGAGCAATTACTCAAGTGAGGCACGCAAACCTGAAAACAGCAAACCATTTGATCTCAAAAGGGCAGTATTAATCCAAGGCCCAAGTTCAGAAGGGTAGGAAGAGAGGAGGAAGGGAAACAGAAGACATAAGTAGGGAGTGGAACAAGTCATATTATATTGTGGAGATTGCAATAAGTGGCATAAAACACAATGGGTATGAATTGTTGAATAAAAAACTGATGATCTTGGTAAACCTTCACCTAATTCACAATAAAAACTTATGAGAGAGAAAAAAATCCAAGCACCTAGGCTGCATTCCAGGCCAATAAAATCGGACTCAGTGGAGATGGGACAAAGATGTCTTTTGGACAGCTCTCTGGCGATCCCAATGAGCACACAGGCTGATACCCACCATCTGGAAACTATGGGGTAGCTGCTTCTCCGGTAATGCCTCGGGGGAGCGCTTGGGTCCCTCAAAGAATGCGGGATGATGAAGGGGCAAAGGTCATCAAACCTCACCCACAGCTTTACACTGGGGGGCTGCTCTCTGAGGAATGTGGGAAGGGTCCACTTGCATGCTGTCTCTGTGCAGCAGATCCAACAGACTCAACACCTTTCCAAAGCTGGCAAGAAAGTCCGAGAGACTAGATGTGGGCACCACGCTGTGAGTTTCCCAGAAGGCACGAGACAGATCGAGAGCAGTCACAGGAACACAGACTCCTCCGGAAATGCCGCCATGCACAGAACATGCATCTCTAATTTCATTTCACACTGACTCAAGCATTCAGTCCTTTTTACGAAAACCCAGCTTCTCATTACAGTAACCGGTTTAAAATGACAATCTTCTGTTGAGCAAGTCTAAGAAATGACCTTCCTTTATTTTACATGGTATAAAAATTCAGTTTCCTAGGCCGATGGGCTCTAGGGACAGGTGTTTTTATGTACTAGACATGGCTTTCAAAGTTCTTCAATTGCCTAAATTAATAACGACTTTTTTCCTTTGGCTTTTCTAAGGGACACATTAATTTCAATCTTTTTCTAAGGAAGTGAATCTCTAGCTATCTCATTTGGATAACTTTCTGCCTTCAGAGTAGAATTTGAAATAATCTGCAAGGTTACCCCTTCCCCACCCTGCCCCAGCAGCCCAGCCTCTTTCTTCCTTCCAGCCTCCAGCCACCGGGGTTTGGTTGGGAAAGGAGATGCAGAAGGGAGTCTCTGGATTTTTCTATCAAAAGGTTGGCCACAACCCCCAGTAGACCAAATGTAATTCATTATGGTGGGTTTTGGTTTTACTACATTAAGAGTTATCCTTAGGGAAATTACAAACAAACAGAAATAGGAAGACTTTATATTTTATTAACGGATGTACTGCTCAGTCTCATTATATTTTAAAAGACAAAGTATATAAAAAAAATCTGGCTCCATTTAAAATGTCCTGACTAGCAGAACTTAAAATACACAAATCTTAACATGAAAGTCTAGATGAATAAATAAAATAAACAACGAAACAGCTTTCTCAGGAAAAGCCATAATAAAGAGCTCGACTATTTTTTGAGCTGTTTAAGATGCTCGTGTTAAAGGGAAAAGAGTATCATTGTTGACTTTGAAATGTAGAACCATTTGCTTAATTCAGTGATGCTAAAATGGGCAGTTTGGCTGAAGAAAGAAATTGGCTTGTAGCATTTGATGAGCAATTTCTTCTTTTGAATATAGAAATGACCAGGGATGCGGACACGCTTTTTATTCTTTTGAGGACCCTCTAACCAAGAAATCTTTTAAATGATCATTACACAGTGAATGCCTGGAGGCTCTGGAAACTATTTATTTTGACATTATTATAAGCTCAAAATGATTCACCAATGCAAAAGAAGAAGAGAAAAAGCAATTACATACTAAGCTGTAAACACTGGAAGCTTTTCTGTGCTGAAAATAATTGGACAGAGTTTTTTCTTTTTTTAAGTAATAGTGTCCAAAGAGATTCAATGATCTTATTGCTTATGGATTTGGAGCTTAACTATATTCCTTATTTTAAATTTGATATTAGAATAGCAAGATTATAGACCTTGATACAGTGTGACTTGGAGAAGTATCGTTTCATTAAATTATCAAGTTAAGGCTCAAGGAGCCTGGTGGAATGTGTGTGACCATGAGGCCAGCCAGTTGGAATCCGCTATGGCTCACAGAGAAAGATGCGGTTCTCAGCTCCTGTAAAGATTTAGAACTTCGGGAACCCACAGGCATAGTTCTACGTTGTCCTTTCAGGGGTCCTCAAACTTTTTAAACAGGAGGCCAGTTCATTGTCCCTCAAACCCGCTGGAGGGCCGGACTATAGTTTAAAAATAAAACTATGCACAAATGCCTATGCGCACTGCACATACCTAATTTGAAGTAAAAAAAAAAAAGGGGGGCAAAAACACCCGGCATGCTGAATAAATGTCCTCTGAGGGCCATGTGGTCCGCAGGCCATAGTTTGAGGACCCCCTAGATTGATATAAGTCAGAATCGACTTGATAGTGTTAGGTTTCTGGGGTGGTTGACCTCAGTTCTTGCTTAGCAACGCTGAAAGAATTCATATGGCAGAAGCACTTTTGTAAATCCAAGTGAATGTTATGAAAGAAAGTTTCAGGTATCGCAGTCCCCAAAAGTCCCCACTATCTCCGGAAAGCACGCCGGGCTGCATGGCAGGGGTGGGGAAAGTTTGCAGCTGAATATGGCGGTTTCATGGGAGGAATACCTGAGCAGGAGTGCAGAACCAGCTGAGGAGCCACGGCAGGAACCCCCAAGGGCCTCACCCTCCACTTGCAGAGCACGTGAACAAGGGAGGGCGACAAGGAGCCCAGGCCTACTTCTATCACCTCCCAACACCACTGGAGGGCATTGGTCGATCGTACTGGTTGATTTTGGTGCACTTTTGTGAAGTCCTATTCTGTATGACCAGGTGGACCTTCCACCTGGGTCTACATGACTTGGGTCAGAGCATGCTCAGTTCTGAATTTTGCCATAGGTATCTAATGAGTGTGCCTGATTTATTTCCAACCCCTTTGTTGTGGCCCGGACAGCTCATTTTCGTTTAGTGCTGGCATTTGGGAAGACAAGCCCTAATCTAGCAACCTGTCAATAGCAGTAAGTGAATGGAATTAAAACTCAACTCATAGCCATAAATTCAATTCGGACTCATAGCGACCCGAGAGGACAGGGCAGAATTGCCCCCTGAGGATTTCTGGGGCTGGAATTCTTTACAGGAATAGAAGTCTCTTTTTTCTCCCTCCCAGTGGCTCCAAAGGACTGACCTTGCAAGGAGATGTCCAGCGGGTGCCTGCAGGCTCCTTCATTGAAAATCTCTGCTAGTTTATGAAGCGGGAGGGAAATTTTGAGGAGGCCGTCTGCGGCAGAGTTAACTCCCCATTAAAGCCAATGAGCTTTTCCACATCTCTCAAAAAACAAACAAAAAAACCTAAAGTGACTACTTCAGATTAATATGCTGTAGGTAGAACCACCTCCCACTCAGCAAACCAAACCAATCAACCAACCAACCAAACAAACAAAAACACCCCAAATCCTGTTGCCTTCAAGTCAGTTCTGACTCATGCTCACCCCTTGTGGTACAGAGTACAATTGTTGCATGAGGTTGTCTAGGTTGTACCCTTTATGAAAGCAGATGACCCCTTCCTTTTGTGGTACAGCTAGGTGGGTTTGAACTGATAACCTTTATATAAGCAGCCCTATCCAGCGATCTATGTCAACTAAAGTGTCAAAGCATGTAAAGACTGATCCACAACCCCCACTTCTCTCTTCCTCTTCTGTGATGACCTGGAATCCACCTTTTGATCTGGTGGCACCATATTTGTGAAGCAGCCCGAATCACTGACGGACGGTGTGCAGGACAAACACCCTGTAGAATTGCCCTTCCAGCGTCAGAATTTGCATGAACAAGAAATAAACTTCTAGATTTTAAGCCACTGAGGTTTCAGGGGTAGCTTCTTTCTGCAGAACAGACTAGGCTATCCTGCCTGATCATCTCTTCACAGGGTTTTTGTGGAGAGCTACCGGAGCAGCTCGATCCAGGGGAGCTGCCAAAGCAGATACCTACACTTTATCTGGGATTGTAGGTTGTAGTACCAAAGTTTTTATTTGCCCGGGAGGCACTGAGTAAATTGTTTTTCTTCTGAAAACAGGACAATATGTAAGTAAGTTTGGAGACATATGTAGCTGGAGCTGAAAGTCCTCTTACCTTGCAGTTTTCTTTGGTAGAGATAGACTTGTTCTTAATGAAACCCATGACAGTCAGTGTCACAAATGACTTCTGAGGAGAGGCCAAACAGCTAAGTCAAGGCCAGCCTACCGTTCTCTTAAATGCTGTCTCATGCTCTCATCTGCTCTGACGTGTTTGCTCAGGGGCATGTGGCAGCCACTGGGCGGGCCTTACCATTGGCACTGAAAATCATTGTAGGGGATATTAGAGGATTTACATCAAGAAGACCTGACTTCCTGGCCATTGCTCGGGGGCCACAGTTCCCAAGACAATCAGTGTCAAGGGCAAAACAAAATAAAACATGACGAGGCCTCTGGGGCTGGGTTGAGCTGGATATGTAACCAAAGCCCCCTTCTACCAGGATCTTCCCAAGAGGAGATTGCTCTTTTCCATAGCTAAACAATTTTGTTTAACACACGTTCTGCTGGGGAACCTTCTGGGAAGCAGAAGAAAATAAATCTGCCTTCCTTTGAATTAAGCTGGGTTGGGTCCAAGCCCTGTGTAGTGTGTATTCTTATCATAACATCTAAAGGAGTCTCATTTCACCATTCTTAGCTATTAAAAAAAAAGTTCCAGGCACAATAATTCAATTTAAAATTATACACCAGGAGTAGTTCATATTTAATACACTTTATACAGGTATTACAGGTACAAGGGACGTACTTGTTAACTGCCAGGTTGCTGGCTTGAACCAACCAGCTACTCCACAGGAGGTACTGTGTTTCTGTGAAGATTTTCAGCTTGGAAGCCCACTGGGAGAGCTCTCCTCTGGCTTGAGTCTGAAGGTGCTTGACAGCAGTAGCCTTTTGTTTTTATAGAGGTATAAAGCTTTCTTTCTTTCTTTTTTTTTCTCGGTATAAAGCTTTTTAGAACAACAAAAACAATTCCTTTTGGAAGTAAGCCAGAGATAAAACCACAAGTTACATGCTTTACTTTTTTTCTGTCCTGCTGCTGGCAGCCACCCTTTCATCGATTGTGCACACCAGCATGCTGGTGAAGTGGTGAACTCTGCGCTCTCACTCCCCTGGCTACACACTCGGTCTCCTCACTCATCGTGTGGCTTCACCCAACGCACGGAGCCTCCTGCAGGCTCCTCACCCTGTGTGTGTAAAAGTGCGAGGGAGACAGACTTCCTCAGAGCTGTGCTTTAGAGAGAATCCTCCTCACATTCTCAGCACCGCCTTGAATAGGGCAGCACTGCACATGACATCTACTTGATGATTGTTGATGGTGTGGTGGTGTGTTTGTACGGATAAAAAAAGAGCCCTGAATGGTTATGTAACAAGTAAGGGAATAAATAGATCTTCCTTCATCCACCTTCATCTTTCATTGTTCTATCACTCTCTGATTGCAATATTAGAGGCTGAAATGGGCAGAATTCCCACCTCTGAACAAAGTTTGTGCACATGGGTGTGCATGCTTGTGTGTCCATGTGAGTGTACCTGTACAATGTGTGTGCACGTGTGTGTGCACATGTGCACTGGAGCCTGGCAGCAGCAGGGGAGGCGCCTGTCTCTGTTCAGCAGTATCTGACGGCTGCTGCAGGTGTAATGAGAAGTGATTGTTGATCTGTTCAGGGAGCTCCTGGGGTGGACTCAGGGAAGGAGCAGCAAAGAAGACATACTCATCTCCCCCATATGTAGATGAGGTGATGGAGGTGGGCGGTAGAGGAGCAGCTCCTTAGTAATGAGATCACAGGGGAAAGGCCTTGGATGAGGTGCCAGACATCCCTGCTTTCCCAGAGAGGGTGGGGACTGGGAACGAGGCTGCATCCTGCCTAATCAGTTACAGTTGCTCTGTCGCTCTGGGGAGGGAGGCAGATGAGGCAGGGAGCTTCCGGAATCTCTCATCTCCAGTCCTTCTAGGTGGATGTGGGAGCGTGTGAGGACGGCCACACTGGAGGGTCAGGGTTGATCGCCTTGCAGTGTGGAGCCCGGCCTGGACCTGCGTTGTGCAGGGTGACCAAGGAGCTCTGAGGGCAGGGTTCTGGGTGGGGGCTTTGTCTACTAAGACCCACAGCCGCGCCCTGTGTCGCAATGTTGGCATGCAATGTGCAAAGACTTGAGACAATGTGAAATGGACCATCCACTTCACTTGGAAAGACAGGAGGGCTGAAAATCAGATTGGGAGATCTGATCTCGTTTGCTGCACAGTTGTGAGAGGAGATATTCCTGGCTTCTCTCATGTTGGGAACCGGGCATAATCAGCCTGACAAAACCAAGGCCATATTGCCTGCCCAGCAGGGCTAAAGCCACGTCACCTCAACCTTATCTTACCCTGACACACACCAGATGGCCCACCCTTGTCTGCTCCAGCACCGGACATTCCAACTGCAGACTTGCGGCCGCCTGCCCTGTGTGCTCTACACCCCCGCCCTTCCTTTTTTTTTATCTCCCCTTTGAACTCCCTTGTTTGCCTCACCCTTTATAGAGAGGCTTGTGTAGCAATAAACTCAGACCTTGACAAGAATCTGCTTGGTCTCGCTCCTCTCTCTCGCCCGTTTCTCTTTCAGGCTGGGTCCTCCTTGGAACCCCTCGAATAACTGAGTCCCGCGGGTTGGGGCACTCTCACACATGAAACTATATTCCTCCTCAGGCATCAAGGAGGTGATACGAATGCTTTGATAGCCTAGTATCTGTCAGCTGGGAGGCACAACATAGTGAGAGCCCTTATTAATCACTTGGAGATTAGCTGAGGGGTGGGAGAAGCCAGGCATGAGGCTTTCCAGGGCTGCTCAGCCTGCACAGGAGTCCTTTCCTGGGTTGGACAGAGGTGCTGCCATCTGAAAGCTCAGATAGAGCAGTTGGAAAATTAACTGACCTGGTACAAGATCTATTTACATATATCAAAAGATCCTGGGTAATAACATCTCATGTTTGTGCAGCATGCCACATTTGTCAAAGGGCTTTCTCATTTACTGTCTTACTTGGTCCTCAAACTAAGAGGCCTTTGGGCAGCTATTGCTGTTTAATTTTGGGCGTGGTAACAGCTTTGGGTATAGTACTGGGCTTGGAATCAGGCTGTGCAACCCACAGCAGGTCACTTAGCTGCTCTGGATTGGCTTTCTTCCTCTACGAAGGTCAGCGCTTGGACTAGACCATTTTCCCAGTGGCAGCTCTGCTGACATTTTGGCCAACATCGTTCTTGTGGGGCTGTGTTGTTCCCTGCACCAGGATGGCAGTGGGACTCCCTTCTTCAGAATGTCTCCAGGCATGGCCAAATGTCCCCAGCAGAGCATGCTGCTGGGCTGGCGCACGGCAGGATGATGCACTCAATGAGTTGGATTTTAAGTTTTCAGGTACTTTACATGTCTGCACAGGGAGACTACATCAACAATTACCCAGCAGTCAATGGGTCATCACTGACCCTCTCTATAATTCCAACTGAGATCATGAAGCACCGACTGAGTTTCTGAGCTTAGCACCCTGCATGGCACAAGTTGTTTAGCACTCAGCTACAAACTAAAAGGTTGGCAGTTCAAACCTATCCAGAGGCCTCTTAAACAAAATCCTGGTGGTCTGCTTCAGAAGAGTTGGAGCCATGAACACCCCATGGAGTGAAGAGATATAAACATGAATGTGGATGTGACTCTAGGTATAGCTACAACCGGGAACCATGGAATCAACTACATCATGGAATCAACTTCAACTCCTGGCCTCCTTGTGTGTCCAAGAAGAACTGTGCTCCCCAGGGTCTGGAAAGGCTGCTTGGTCTGAAGTAGATTTGCAGGCCCTTCTTTCTAGGTGCCGCTGGGTGGCCTCAACCTTCCAAGCATGCTATTAAAAGCCAATCCGTCACCTGTGTGCATCACTGAAGACACACAGACACAGGGAGCAATGCCCTGGCTGGGGCACTGGAACAGCGCTGGCATGCAGTGAGTGCTGCCCAGTTAGCGAACAGGTCTTCCCTTGGTACTTTCTCAGGTCTGTGTGAAGCTTTCTAAGCATCCAGAGTTCTCGGCCTGATTCTGCTGCCAACTTGCAGTGTGGCTTCGAGCTAGTCTCTTGCCCTCTCTGGGCTTGATAACAAAAGCAGGGCAGGCCAGCCACAAATATCGTGTGGCTAGCAGGGGAAAGCAGTTGAGGACACAATTGCAGATGGAGTTCATCCTTTGGACTCATCGCCCCTCCTCCCTAACACCCCCCCCCCCCCCACTACACACACACACCTTTTCAACTGCACCAGATGGGTTTTAACTTTCCGGCACCAGAAAAGCAGACCTTGAGTTTTTTCCTTTATGGAATGTAGGCCATCCCTGCTTATGTGTCACATTCAGTCCTCGTTCTTCTCCCTACTCTTGTCCCTCCTCCAGTCATCAACAAGTGACTGCAGGGCGGTTTCCCAGCAGGGCTGTGCTCAAAGATTCATAATGCTGGGTTTTCCTTTAGTTCTCCACAGTCTTGGGCTTGGAACAATCCAGGCATTACCTTATCAAATGCTCATTTTAGGGGGGAAGGACGGGGGCACTGGAAACACCGTATGGGCTCAATCCTTTTCTGCACGTGTGTGAGGGGTTTCCAGGAGTTCGAATTTCAACTTAAGTGATTTATTTTTTGTTGTTTAATCGCGTGCCTGTCATCTGCTGGACATTTCTTCTACAGTGTTTTGTTGTTGTTAACCCCATTTCTAAGATCAGAGATAGAAGGGTCAGGCACAATAGGCAGTTAAATTGACTCAATCTGGGGTGTGAACCTGCTTCTGTCTGGTTCCTCATAGCCCTCAGTCATTTTAATGCAGGTGTTGTGAAGGGTGTGGGTTCAGCAGCCACACACTGCCTCATCTCGCCTCCTCGTTGATAGGCTGTGTACCCTTATGTGAGTTGTTTAATCTCCTACCAAGCTTGTGAGAGCACTACTTTTATTAGCTTCATTTTACCGAGACTGTGAGAGGTCAGGGGAGTGAAGGCTTACATATTGCCAGGCATATAATATGCTAATGATAGTCAAGATATATAACTAAGCATTTCTCTGTTCTTGGTTCTGTCAGTACCTGTTGTGGCCACAAAGGAGAAACCTGGTTTCCTGCTATTTTGAGCATCTAGTGTGAATGGCAGGAGATAAGTCACAAGCTAATGAACCCTTGTGGTGTAGTGGTTAAGCACCCTGGGCCCGGCTATCAAAAGATATAGTGTCCAGGGTCTTAAAGACTGGAAGATAAACAAGGGGCCATCTAGCTAAGAAACAACAAAGCCCACATGGAAGAAGCCACCAGCCTATCTCGACATGATCGCTGAAGACAAAGCGGGTGCATAAGCAAATGCGGGCATGTTTTCCTGATGTGCACTCACCCTTTACATAAAACTCTCTCTTATACATACGCGTTTCTGTGGATTTGTTTCGCTAAGGCACCCAGACTAACATAAGCAGCATGGAACGCATTTAAGAAGCCTAGATAAAGGCAGGGCAGGATATTTGGAGGGACTGGATCCAGAATTAGAGAGGAAGGGGTCCTGGAGGTGAAACGGGCTGCTAGCTCCCTGTCCCAAGGGGGACAATGAGACTGCTGGCTCCCATGAAGATTTACAGTCTTGAAAACTCCATATAGGGTCACTGTGGTTGGAATCCACTGGACGGCAGTGGCCTTTTGGGATTGAAGGTGGAAGCCACCAAAGAGCCTGCGGGGAGTGTGTGAACTTCTGGAATACAGCGAACAACCTCTGCACATCTGCTTTTCGTGCTGCCCAAGTCATGCATTGACATTTGTCCAAAAGTGAACCATCACAGCTGCTCTCTCAGGAAGCTGGGGGCTGAGCCCGCTGGTTCCACTCTGTCAGCATTTCTGGTCCGGGTACCTGCCCTCTGCCCCGGCACAGGCAATGGGCTTTTGGAAGCAGTGCTCCCTGGGTAGTGGGTGTGATTTGGCTCCTCTGGCCTAACATGATGAATGCTGAGAGGGGGTGGATACTAGGGGGTTAAGCTCCCTGACCTTTCCCTAGCCCAGGGGAAAACTTACTATTTAAAGTAAGTTTTAGACAGAATCTTTAGAAAGATAAATTGTTTACTTAATGTACACAATTACTCCCCAACACATCTGTTTTGTGTCTGCTCAACTCAACCTCATAGGCTATGGATGACCTTGAGCAAGTTTTTAAAGTCACAATGGGTTTCTACCAGGATTGAGAGTTCAGCTCTCTCAACTCTCCAACTGGTTATTAGCACCATAGTCTCATTTCTATTTATGGATTTACTTTGTTTGAGGGAAAAAAGACTCCCAATTCAACTTTATTTTATTAGGAACTCCTTTGCTATGTTTTACACAAGAAAAAGGCACAAACCGCTGTTCTGGATGAAGGAGAGCATCCGCATGAGGCCCCAATGGTGTCGGAAGGACCCACAGCCACAGTTACTTAAATAAAATGACACTCATTCTGTCCTGCTGACTCTGACTCATAGTGACTCTGTGTAGGGATCCTGAAGTTGCTACCTTTACAGGAAGCAATAACCTCATCTTTCTCCTGTGGAATGACTAGTGGCTTTGAAACAGCGACCTTGCTGTTAATAGTCCAACACTATCCAGCATCACCACCTGAGCTCCTAAAAGCTTAAATGAGACATGGAAAACAAACACCTTTGTCACAAAACTGTCCCTGAAGACGGATCAATTCATGGAGTTGCGGGAGGGCCTGTGAGAGCATGAGCGGGACCTTCATTGGGATGTGCACACGACCGTATATCGCTGAGTCTGGCCCGGGAAGTGGACGCAAGCACACTGCCTGATGGACAAGCTTTCTACTGCCAGTCGGCAGTAGGAAAGAACTCAATGGTGGCTGAATGTGTGGCCCCTCAAAATGGATTTAGGGTCTCCACATAGACTCTCACTGTGAGCCACAGCCTATTGCTCAAAATTTAAGCTCAAATATGACTTGAATGCCTAACATTCTGTTTCCTTAAACTAGAGTACTGCCAGGATCAACTAGAGGCCTGGATGACCTATCAGGTCTGAACAACGATCTCAAATCACTTCACATGATCCATTCCACCAGTCATGTCACCAGTCACGCCTCCTCACTTACCCATTCCAGAGACTGTGCCTGTATAACCTATCGACTAACACATTCCCACATGTCGTGATTATGAAACCAACCATCATGCTGGAATAAGGACCAATCACGATGTAAGGGGCAGGGTCAGTCGGAAAGCAAGATGGGGGCTGAGGGGAGCCAAGAGGGTCCCGTCACTCAATCCCTAAACCTGATCTAATGTCACTAGACTGGGGTCTTCCTCACATCTCAAGGGCACCCGATTCATGATTGAAGTGAATTGTGTTTATTCAATCTTTGTTCTGCTTGCCGTCCTGCTATGCTGCCTCCTCTTCTTGCTTTATGTTGTGGTGACAAATGGCTTGAGAGGGATTTGACATAGGGAGAAAGCCCACCCACATCAACTGTCACCAGAAGCAGACACTAAGTTCATTTCTCTCACCTCACAGAACTATGCACATCAGACACTGGTAGAGCTGCCCGGAAGGGGAACCCTTAGTGCAGTGGTTCTCACCCTGTGGGTTGCGACCCCTTTGGGAGTCATATGACCCTTTCACAGGGCTCGTCCAATTCATAACTGTAGCAAAATTACAGTGATGAAGTAGCAAGAAAATCATTTAATGGTCAGGGGGTCACCACAACAAGAGGACCTGTATTAGGAAGGTTGAGAACCACTGCCTGAGTGTGCTTAGGACTTTGCTGCCCTCAGGGTCACCAGACATTCCTGAAGGCAGAGTCACTGCAGGAAGCCCTTCTGGGAAATGCCCTGAAGCCAGGTCTCAACCAACTCCATCCACCCTCACCCTCCTAGATCCTAATCATAGGCCGCTTGGAAATGCTCTCTGCCACTTCAAAGACTGTAAGTCCATGGGAGCAGAAAGCCTCCTCTTTCTCCCTTGGAGTGGTGGCTGGTGAGTTCAAACTGCTCACCTTCTGGCTAACAAAACCCACAGACCAGCTCCCCCTGAGCTCATTTTGGTTTGCCGCACAGCACACATTGTTGGGAACCTTCTGAAGTAGCTGTGCCATGTGCAGGTTGGGGGATTTCGCACAAGATGCAGAATTCCACCCTCTTTTGGCAAAAATAAATTTTGCAATAGCATTGTATTCTCTTCTGGATCTGAGTAGCAGCTACTCTCATGCAGTCCTAGCACATACATGCATGCACAGTCCTCCCAACTCCCTAAGGTCTTATGCCGAGTCTGCTCCATGCTTTCCTGTGTCCTATGTGGCGCTGTAGGCACCCAAGGCATGGGCTCTGCAGCCTGGGTTCAAATCTCTCCTTTCCACTTCCTCACTGTGTGGTCATAGGCTCATGACTTTATCATCCTGTGCCACTGATTTTTCATCTGTAAAATGAGGCAAGAATAGAGTCCACACATAGGCTTCTTAAGTGAAATAATTGAATTATTATATACAAAAAGCTTAGAACATTGCTCGGCATCTTGCAAATACTGTTAGGTAGCTTAGCATAGGGACTGGATCATCCATTACATATGCTCAGGTTCAAACTTCCGGCCAGGAATGGGTGGTGCACCTAGGTGGTTGTTACACCTGGATTGGCCCATCTGGGCCAGGTGAATTCAATCCAGCCAATGGGGTTGACCAGGACCATCAACCATGCCTCCCTATGGAGGAACTGAAAAGGCAGGATCTTGACCTCTCCGATGTCTCCCTTCCCCCACTTTTCTGTTGTCCGTCCCCCAGGGAGGAGGTCACATGTAGATACTTGTAATCGGTTCCCTCTTTCCAATCCACCCTCCCGCTACCCTCCCAATATCACCACTCACAAATTATCAAGGTTTCTTGAGGGATGGGGGAGCGGGGAGGAAGGGGTAAAAATGAGGACTTGATTGATGCCAAGGGCTTATGTGGAGGCAAATGTTTTGAGAATAATGAGGGCAGTGAGTGTACAATGTGCTTTACACAATTGATGTATGTATGGATTGTGATAAGAATTGTATGAGCCCCTAATAAAACGATTTAAGAAAAGAAAGAAAAGGCAGGATCCTGGAGCCCACGTAGTGACTTTCTCTCCAGCAGCTTCTAGGCAAGCTGTGCAGGGGTGAGGGGCCCTGAGGTGCCTGTGTAAACCTGAAACTTCTTCTCTCAAAAAACTCACTTGGATCACAATCCAGGCTGCGGAGTGAATTCTTTCTCACGCGAAGCCAAGGACTGAGGTATATTTCTCCCACGAGAGATCTAACAATAGTATCTCTTATTATATCATTAGGAGCCCTGGTGGTGTAGTGGACTATGCATTAACCTGCTAATCGCAAGGTCAGGGGTTTGAACTGACTAGCCCCTCCGTGGGAGAAATATGAGGTTGTCTATTTCTGTAAGGCAATGGTTCTCAACCTTCTGAATGCCGCCACCCTTTAATACAGTTCATGTTGTGGTCACCTGCAACCATAAAATTATTTTCATTGCTACTTTATAACTGTAATTTTGCTATCGTTATGAATTGGATGACCCCTGTTAAAGGGTTATTTGATCCCCAAAGGGGTCGCGACCCACAGGTTGCGACCCCTGCTGTAAGGATTTAAAGTCTCAAAACCCCAAAGGGGCAGATCTTTGTCCTATTGGGAGTCAATAAAATGGTAATTAGGTTTTTTTCTGCATCAGTATCAGATTCTGGTGGCAATCTCAGTCATCCTGCATTGTGGTCTGGTTTGAACTCCGGAAATGACTGCCCTGGTTTGAGGTGAGGGCCACGGTGCTTCAGTGGTAGACCTCTCATCGTCTTTCACCGGGAAGACCCGGGTTTGATTTGCAGCCAATGTGCCCCAGACTGTCAGTGAAGGTTTGTGTGTTGCTACGACACTGAGGCTTCAGTGGTGTTTCCAGACTGAAACAGAATAATGAAGAAAGACCTGATCATCCCCATCCACACATTGACCTATGGCCCACCACTGTTGGCTTCCTCTCCCAGTCCTGGTGGTAGCACAGATTGGCACAGTTTGCTCCACTGCCCATGAGGTGCCCATGAGAGGCTGAGTCGACAACCACAGTCAAGATCAACAGCTTAAACTCCATTCTGGGTCTATGGAAACAAGAACAACCTTCTGAAATGAGGTCACATTGCTATTTGGGACTGGGAGGATGCCTTTGTGATATGGATTGCACTCTGGATCCCGAGGGGGACTTTTAAACACAGCCACATAGCAGCTCCGGAAATTGTCATAGTGAGAAGGCAGGTTAAAAAAAAAAGCTTTTACTGGCTTGCTCAAAGGAGGCTGCGGGTAGATTGTGGGGTGGAAAACTCCTCTGGAAATGAAAAGTTTTTTTCCTTACATATGCATCATTTCTTCTGGTCCTGAAAGAAAACACAAAGCAGACGAGAGAAGGAAACGGAGACTAGCAGTCATCTTGTTGGTATTCCCACAGCACCCCCTCCTTAAGCACTTGCTGCCATCTCATCCAACTCCACTCAGTGTATTTCCACCCGGCAATGATGCAGAAATGTCTGCGTACTCCAGTTTGATTGTAGTCGGGCAACGTTTATGGCTTTGACGTTCAACTGAGCATGGCAGGACGTCTAGAAACAATTATAACCAGCACCTGCTCTGTCTGTGCTGTGGGCAGGCAGTGACGGATTCCCAGCCTCTGGAACACTAGTGTTCCCTCCCAGCTCAGGATAATGACGGTGACACTCGGCCCCCTTGTTGTCTGGGGAGCTCAAGGAGCTCTCCTCTGAAACCTCAACTTATGGGCATTTCTTTAAGTGAAGACATCAAATTAGTGACTGGAAAGGAAGGCGTAGGAGATGATTATTGGCCACAAGACAAGCCTCAACCGCCTCCAGAGAGCATGTCTCCTAAGTACCAAGTTGGCGGTGACAGCTAGGGGGCCCTGGGTCACCGGGTGGTGTTGAGCGGGGACTCTGGGGCCCCAGCGTGGGAGGCTGGCGGGTGCAAGTTCAAGAGGGTCAGGGGCTGATGCCTCCCCATGCCCCTGCCCTCCCCCAGCAAGGGCGCTCTGGGGTGCTGGGTCCTTGAGGCCCCGGCTGGCGGGGCCGCCCACGGTCAAGGCTTCGGGCACAAGCGAGGGTGCGCTGAGGCCTGCGCCTTCCGGGGGTCTGGGCTCAAGCAGGTGGTCGCGGCGGCTCCGCGGGCGGGCGGGCGCCCAGCAGGATGACCAACGACCCCCGGCGCGTCGCCGGCACCCAGCGCCCGGGCGTAGAGGCGGGCGGGGGGGCTGCGCTCCGCTGCCGCCAGGGCCCCCTCCTTCCGCGCCCCCCCCCCCCGCGCCAGATGAGCCCGGCCTCGGCCTCGGCGGGCGGCGGGGCTGCCCTCTCGCCGCCCTCCAGCGCCCCTCTCGCCGCCCTTTAGGGGCCGGGCCGCGCCGAGCCGGGCGGCCGCCGGCCGGGGCTGGGGGTTGGGAGGGGCGGGGGTCACGGGCGGGTCGCTCGTTCGGCCGCTGGCGGGGGGCGTGGCCGGGCGGCCGTGCGCGAGGCCGGGCCAGCGGCCGCCACGCCCTCGGGCTCAGACTCCGACTCCGGCTCGGCTTGCCCTGGCGGCGGTGGCGCCGTGAGGAGGAGTCCGCGCTCCTCTGTGGCGGCGGCGGCGGCTGGCTCCAGGCCGGGTTTTGGCGCCGCCCGCCTGCTGCCTCCTGGCGGCTCCAGAACTCCAGCCCCCTCTCTATCAGCCTCTCACTCCGTCTCAATACGTCTCAAGATGGCGGCCAATGTGGGATCGATGTTTCAATATTGGAAGCGCTTTGATTTACAGCAGCTGCAGGTCAGGCTTCTCTCTCGGCCTCTCGCTCGGGGGTGGGGGCTGCGGGCGGTCGCGGCGTCCCCGGGGGGCGCCGGGCTGCCTTGCCGCCGGGGAGCCGCGGCGGAGGGGAGGAGGGGGGTGCCGGGGAAAGCGGGGCCGACTCGGGGACAAGTCCCTCTCACTCCCCGGCCCCCATTGATAACTCGCTTGATCGGAAATTGATCCTCTTTGTTCAATTCATCGATCAGCCCAAAATGGCGCCGGGAGCCGCCGCCGCCACCGCTGCCCCTGGTGTCTGCCCCCTCCCCTGGCGCCCGCCCCCCCCCCCCCCCCCCCCGGCCCCGAGCTGCCGCCGCCGCCACGGGACCGGGGAGGGGGCGGCACCAGGCGCCCGCGGGGTGCGCAAAAAAAAAAGAACTTGAGGAAATTTGTGTTTTTCTTTGCTGACTCATACCCTGTATTCTTTTATCTCCTCTCTGAGATCCTTCTGTAAGGGGATGTCCAGTGCACTGCAAATAGGTTTTGGGTCTATACCCGGCCGTCCCCTCTCATTCTCCATGATAAGATTTTTTTGTTCTCATGATGCCTGTTGCCTTATCCCTTTGAAACTTTGTGATCACACAGGCTGGTATGCTTCCTCCATGAGGGCTCTGTTGCTTCTGAGCTAGATGGTTGCTTCTTTACCTTCAAGCCTTTAAGACCCCACACGCTATATCTTTTGGTAGCTGGACACCATCGGCTTTCTTCATCACATTTGCTTATGCAGCCGCTTTGTGGTCAGTGATCGTGTAGGGAAGGTGAGCATCGTTTAATGCCAATTTAATAGAACAATGTTCTTGCAATGAACGAGTCCTTGAGCGGAGGCCCTATGTCCATCTGCTACCTTAATACTAAATCTATAAACATATGGACATAGATCTATTTCCCCATGCCCCTTTGTAAATATATGTACATGCCTTTATTTAGACATCTATAACTGGCCCTTGCTTCCCAGCTCACTCTTCTATACCCTTTGATTTTCCTTTTGTGCCCACTGTCATGCTCAGTCTTCCTTTGGGTTTCAGTAATTCCTCTTGGTTACATTACCCTTGATCACGCCCTACCAGGCCTCCTGCATCCCCCTCACCACCGATTTCCATCACTTTTTGTTCCCTTGTCTCTGGAGTTCTTAACACCACTACCTTTCTTCCCACCTCCCTCTCTCGCATGTGGTCCACTCACCACTCTTTCCTCCAGAGTGAGGGTGACAATACTTGCCACCTAGATGGCCACTTGTGAGCTTCTGAAATCCAGCTGCTACTCACCAGCATGGATGTCGAACATAGTCTTTACAGTCTAGGTAATGACAATTGTTCTTGGTGTCCTTCACAACTATAATCCCCAGCCCCCCAGCCCAATAAAGCACTCCCTCCAGTTGTTCGGTTATGCCTAAGGAGTTTTGATAACTTCATCTTCTGTGTGCTCCGGAATATTCAATTCCCTGGATGGTCAGAATGGTCAGTCAGGGCTCAGAATCTTGGTGTTAAGGCTTCTGGTGAGATCCTGGCACATCAGACACAGAGGTTGTGAGGCTAGAGGAGGGGCAGAAGGGGATCATACTGAGTCTAACAAGGAAAGAAAAGGAAATGAAGGATATAAGCAATTAAAAGCAAGCGCATAAATAGATACAAATACACAGATGGCCCTTGCAACATTATTCCCAATCTCGCAAACGTGTCAACGGTCTAAATACCCATCAATAGGTGAATGGATAAGTCAAACATGTTGCCTACGGTATATACAATGGACTACTACTCAGCCATAAAGAGAAATGAACTCTTGACACAGGCTACAAGAGGAATGAACCTCATAAGCATTATGCTGAGTGAAATAAATCAGCTTCAAAAAGGACACATTTTGCTTAATTCCACTTACAAAAAATATCTAGGCTAGGAAAATGAATAGAGACAAACATCTCCCAATTGTTTCCAGGGATAGGTAGGAAGGTAAGTATGGTTGTTACATAATGCCATGTCAATTGGACAAATAAGTGAGGTGGAGTCTTTCTTATACCTATATGAGTGTCCTTGGATTTATTTCTCTAGTCAACCCAGCCTAACCCAGTAGGGCCTGGAGGGGAAGTGCCATCCCTGAGACGATACTGAGCTTCCATAAGGGTGATGACATAATTTTGGAATGGGTAAGGATGATATATGAACAACATGCAGAATGCCACTTAATTATAATCTTGTAGAGCGTGGAAGTGACGAATGTTTTGATGCATGTATATTTAGTATGATTTTTAAAGAGTGTACGCAAAAGAGCAATATGGCAAGTCTGTGTTGCCATTTGCTGTTGCTCAGCTAAAAGCGATTCGGGCCTGTGTAGTTCAAAGGGAACCACAGAGGCTCAGGAGGAAAGCTGGTACCACCTCCAACTGAGACTTGTCTGACCAAATGCAGAGTCTCCCTTCAAGTAACTGACAGGTCAGAGGCAGCTCATCTCTGCTGCAGAAGCAATGATTTGTCTCAATTCCCAGACCACTGTCACAGCCATGTCTTGTTGCTCTCGGTGCCCCCCTTCCCCACCACAATAAGTCACTAGAAAGCCATGCTTCATTTAAAAACAAACAAATAAAACCCTTCTGCCTCCATCCTGGCACTGTTTCAGCTTATTTAGCATCATAACATATGTCATCTGTTTCCCTAAACAATCTAACATGGACATGGCACGATGGGACTGATGAGTTAGGCAAATGAGAACCAGCCTGCCCTCTGAACACACACGATGGCATTTGACTTGCTGTCAGTAGATGCTGTCGCGTTTCTTCTCCTCTTTCATGGAAAATAAATACAGAAAAGAATGAGGACATGAAAAGGGCTGCAAGATGTTTAGCTCTGGTCTTTCTAGAAAGTGTAGAAAAAAAGTATGTGACCCCTGCCTGCCTTTAGATGCCCCACTCCTCTGGCAAACAAGGATTGCACACTGACCATGGACAAGACATCTGGATCTGGGGGGAGGATATAACAATTGCCCCCACCAGCAAAGAGTTTCCAGATTTACGGGACTACACAGGCCAGGGAGCAGCTCATAAAAAGAACAAGAAGAATCACAAAGGAGGGTGTGCTCCAGCACCACTTCGTCCAGCTGCAGGCACATGAAGGCAAAGTTTCTTTTGCTTTCAGTCAAGTTTATGATTTCCGCTGCATCCCTTACCAACACCTTCACGAAGATCTAGGTTCTTGGGTTGTTTCGCTCCAGGGCGGACATCTCCTTGGTAAAGCTTTATGGACAGCTCATGGTCCAAGAATTCCACCTATATGTTTTGAAAGGGGCCACGTTAAAACCCCTGGCTCAGACTTTCAGGACTGGGCACAATACAGCAAACCCACCATGGGGACAGCAGGATTTGGTAACACTCTCATCTCCATCACAACCTGGACCTGGCAAAGCTATTTTCTTCCACTCACCATCTTTCAATCAATATTTACTCAGCTATTAGTTGCTCCCCAGGCTCAGCATCAGAAAAGTGTTCAAACGTTACCGAATTGTCCATCTAATGGTAGAGGTCTGTGCAAGGGATATGAGAGCAAGAGGCTCAGAGATGATCAGTGGGTAACGAGAGAGGGATTCACCTTTATCATTTGTAGAAAGCCCCTGAGGCTTAGTCACATTGGCAGACTTTCCCTGGAGCAAGCAAATAAAGCTGCTCCCGGCTCAGCTCCATTCCTGATCTGGTCTTGCCATGAGACTATCCAGGCTTTGTCCCAACCCCACGTTCTGGAAACCACGAGTGGAAGGAGGTGAATCTTGGGGATACCATGGAAAAGAATGGGCATTGCACAACACTTCATTGTACTCATATGGAGCTTATGCAAAGGCCAAGAGATAGAACCAGGTGAGACTGTGAACAGGACAAGGTGATACTGCATGGTTTAAAATCAGAAAAGGTGTGCATCAGGGTTGTATCCTTTCACTGTTCTTATTCCATCTGTATGCTGAGCAATTTATACAAGAAGCTGGTCTCTGTGAAAAAGAACATGGCATCAGGATTAGACGAAGACCCATGTAATGTCATTGGGAACATTTTCTCACTAAAAATTTTAGGTCATGGCATCAAAAAAGTGTCATTTTAACCTAAATGGGTTTTTAGACCAGTGAAATAACAGCGAGAGTGAGTCAGCATTGTGCACAGAATTGAGCGATACTGGTTCTTTGGGAAATTCATAATCCAACACTGACACTGCTGAGATAAAGGATGACAGTGAGGAAGATTCTACACCTGAGCTCTGTGATGGGCCAACGTGGTGCTCTACTCTCTTCAGGAATGGATGAGCCAGCTCCACCAAGATTCCCCTTTACTGGAGCACCTGCTATGTATGTAGACGTTGAACACAAGAACGCTTTGGCGTTCCTACAATGATTTCTGACCGATGAGGTCATCGAAAAAATGATTATGATAGCCCGGAGGTTTACTTTCAGGTTTTAACCCCTCTTCAGTTAATTTCTGTGCATGGGGGAAGGTTTGGGGCTTGCTTCATTTTCCTACATACGGTATCTCAGTTTGTCCAACACCATTTGTTGAGCAAGCAGAATTTGTCCCTTTGGATATTTCTGTGTCCTTTTTCGAAGGCTAGGTTCCCGTTGACTGGTGAATATATGTGTAGCTTTTCTGTTCGAATCCATTGATCTATATACCTCTCAGTGTACCAATACACTGCTCTCCCTTAGGGAAAAACAACAACAAAAGTTGTATGAGCCCCTATATAATGATTTTTTTTAATGGACGATGAACTATTTTCCAGGCCAGCACTATCCTATGTTTGAGCACATTGCTGCAGCCACTGTGTCAATCCATCATGCCTTATAGCCTGCGGTACTCATGTTCAGGTATAGTGTTCTGCCATTCACAAGGTTCACACTGGCCAGTTCTTTCAGAAGTGGAAGACCAGGTCCTCCTCCCTCGTCTCTGTCTGGAAACTGCTGAAGTCTACCTGCAGTGAGTGACCCAGCAGGCATTTGAACTACTGGCTGCAAAATTTCCACCATTACAGCCAAATGCAGGCCACCACAGTACAACAGACAGTAACAGCATCTTAACACCACACAAAGGCTCCTCCCTGGGGAGACCACGTGTTCAGGCAATTGCTGCTGTTACACATGTAAGTGGGGGCTACATGAAGTCGCACCATCTCCTGTGGCCCTTCCAGGAACAGGCCATTCTGCTGTTGTTTCTACTGGACTTAGGCTCAGCTGCCAACCTGCCCTCTGCACGCATTCTTCTCCTTACCCTTCCATGTCACCTTCTCTTTGCCCAAGTCAATACTGCTGGTCAGTCACCTACTGGTGGATGCTTGCTTCTGAAGTTTCTGAACCACATTTCCCCATGGTTATGAGACATTGCTGCTGCCACTGCGAGCATTTAACAGGTTACTTTACACCTTCAATGAGAAATCTAGGGGAATAGAAAGAAAGCTTCTTCTTTCTCCCAAGGAGTGGGTGGTGGTTTTGAACCGTTTCCCTTGAGGTTAGCAGCCCAATGTGTAACCCACTACACCAGTAGAGCCTTGGTGGCACTGTCCAGCAATTATTAGACTGCTAAATATGAGGTCCGGGTTTCAAACCTACCAACTTCTCCTTGGGAGAACGATAAAGCTGTTCCCATAAAAGACTGACAGCTCCAGAAGCCCTCTATAGGGTGGCTATGAGTTGGCATTTTGCGGTCATTTAGGGCTTTTTGGTGGCATGTGATTTTTTAGGGCTTTTAGGTTGTTTGTGGACGTTCAAGGTGTGTTTGGGGCATTCGGGTGGTTTGGGGTTTTTAGGGTGTTTTATAAGATTTTAGGGAGTGTTTAAGGGATTTAGGGGTGGTTTTTTAGAGTGTATAGGTATTTTTCAGCACAATATGGTGTTTTTAGTGATGTTACAGAGTTCCTTAGGGATTTTAGGGTATTTTTCATATTATATGTGTTTTTTTCCCCCAGCATTTTAGGTTTTCTTAGGGCTTTCATGGTGTTTTCAGGGCATATATGGGGTTTAGGAATGTTTAGGGTTTGGGAATCTTCTAAGGATGATTTTTGGAAGTTTCACATGTTTGGGTGGGCATTTGGTGTTTTTTTGTGGCTTTAGAGTGTTTATGGGATCCTGTCAATTTGCAGCTTTAATTCCGCAAAGAAAAGTCAGACAGCAAGCCAGAAAGGAGCAGGAAATGAAGGGGAAGCCCAGGCCACATGTTACAGCTGCCAAGTCCGGAGAACCTAGGTGTGGTCGTTGGCTACCTGGGACCGGGAGTGGGGCTGTGCTCCTGCCCAAGGGTGCTAGGGAGTAAACCAATCTCAGCTGGACGTTTGGCTTTTCTACTAATTAGCCGACTCCATGAACTTTCCCAAGGGCAGCTGGCGAATTGCCAGGGGAACCCAGCTAGACCCCCCCACACAAAAGCACAGGGATGGTTACAGGAACAGGAGGTTTCACACAGTGGATGTGCAGGGCTTGGGGTCGGGATTGGGGGCCAAGGTGAGGAAGGGGCAGCAATAAGGCCTGGTCCCAAATAATCAGACACTGAGCAATAAAAGTACAAGGACTGCCAAGAGAACATGGGGACAAAGGATGGCTGGACTTCATTTGATATCTTTGGACGTGCTGTCAGGAGAGACCAGTCCCTGAAGGGACATCAAGTCCATGAAGGACATGATGCTTGGCAAAAAGTGGAGGACGGGCAATAAAACAGCTCGAACCAGTGGCTACATCAGTGGGCATAGTAACAATGGTGAGGATGGTTCGAGACCTGGCAGTGTTTTATTTTACTGCTTGTGTTTTTCTAGAACTGTCTTTCCTGGATGCACGAGGAAGGATAACTGTGCTTGTGGGAAGCAAATGCACAGTGGGCAGCGCTTTGGCCAACATAGGTACACCACCGGCACACAGTGCCCCCTTACTTGGCATCCAAAGTGACAGGATTTGTCTTTCCCCAGAGCTCTCCAGCCCTGGGGGAAGCGGCCCTGCCTTCGGCGCACCGCCAGGGGGCAGCACTGCTGCTCTCTCACTGGCTACATCTGTGAGGACCCAGAGAGCAGCTCCTTTCTGCTGCTCTCCTCTCAGACTTCTGCCAGAAGCCTTGGCTCGTCCTGGATCCTCCCTTGATTCCCACTCTGCACCTTTGGGGACGCCCAGCCCATTAACTCTCTCCCATCCTTCCTTGCTGCCTCTTGTCCAGATGCCTGAGCTGGGCTTCAAGTAGTTGTAATGTTATGCTTAGGTGAGATGTGTTCAGCTTGTTTACTGTCTGTATACAAGAAAAGAGTGCAGCCCAAGACATCCACCCTTTTGTTCCTCTATGGAAAGCCTGTTACGTGTCATAGTCTTCTCTCTGTGCAGTGCTTTCCTCTGCTGCTGATGCTTTTACATGAAATAGGACTCGGTGTGTCACCGCTACAGGAAATTATCTCTGAAAAAATAATATGCCCAGAACTCAGAAACAGTGTCAGCTTGCATCTGGCATCATGGAAGCATCATGGGTGTGTTTCCATTCATTTGCTCCTGAGTGTCACATGTTAAACTCAGTGCATAGCATAAACAGCAGCAGGCACAAACTGAGACAAAGCACACCCTTTGCTGTGAAGCACATTCCGACTCCTGGCTGCCCCTGTGCCACAGAGTAGAACTGCCCCGCAGGGGCTCCCTAGCTGTCATCTTTACAGAGGCACATGGCCACACCTCCCTTTTGGGAAGCCACTGGGTAGGTTTGAACTTCAGGGTTGTAGTAGTTGATATTGTAGAGCCCTGGAGTCAGTTCGGATTCATAGGGGCCTGTGCACTAGAGAGAGAAACAAAGCCCAGTCCTGCGCCATCCTCGCACTTGTTACTGTATTTGAGCCGATTCTCGCAGCCACGGTGTCAATCCACCTAAGTAAGGGTCTTCCTCTTGTTTGCTAACCCTCTGCCAAAAATGATGCCCTTCTTGCAGGACTGGTTCCACCATAGTAATATGTCCAAAGTACCTGAGACAACGTCTCCGCATCCTCTTTCAGATCTCCTGCCTTTAGTTTGTCAGCTCACTTCGATGGAGTCGATGCTGAGCCATAGCGACTCTATGAGATCAGAGCAGAACTATCTCTGTGGGTTTCCCAAAGGCTAACTCTATGGGAGTAGAACGCCTCATCCTTTTCTTCTGAGGACTGACTGGTGGTTCCCCACTGCTGACATTACAGTTGACACCCAAGGCATAAGGTACTATGCCACCAGAAGTCCCTTGCCCCTGTGCAATAACCAACACCACCTACACACAAAACCCACCCCTTCTCTGTCAGTTTGATGTATGGTGATGGCTTGAGTTGCTATGAAATTGGAAGCTACTAGGGGGAACCCGACAAAAACTACAATTTTTTCAAAACTATGCATTTAAATTTTTTATCCCCTTCATAGTACTCTCCATTACACTTCACACATTTGTCTAATCTGTGATTACATTCTTGGAAACATTTTTCAAACTCAGCAGTTTGGGTGACACCCTTGTTTTTTCCCCCCCTCTTCTGTGTTGTCAAACCACTGTCCTTCATTCATGGAAACAGAAAGAAGTCACATGGAGTGAGTTCAGGTGATTAGGATATGAGGGACAAGAGAGGCATGCTTTTTGGGGGGATGTTTTCATACTGTTATTTCTTTTCTCTTTTTTTATAATCAATTTTTGGGGCCTCATACAACTCTTATCACAATTGATACATACATCATATTTGTACATTCATTGCCCTCATCATTCTGAAAACATTTGCTCCCCACTTAATCCGCTGGCATCAGCTGATAATTATTCCCCATCCCTCATGAACCCTGAATAATTTCTAAATTATTATTTTGTCTTATCTTACACTATACAATATCTCCCTTCAGCCACTTTTCTGTTGTCTGTCCCCCAGGGAGATGGTTATATGTAGATCCTTGTAATCGGTTTCCCCTTTCCATTCCTCCCTCCCTCTACCCTCCTCGTATCGCCACTCTTACCACTGGTCCTGAAGGGATCATCCGCCCTGGATTCCCTGTGTTTCCAGTTCCTATCTGTACCAGTGTACATCCTCAGGTCTAGCTAGATTTGTAAGGTAGAATGGGGATCATTTTAGTTGTGGGGGAAGAAGCATTTAGGAGCTAGAGGAAAGTTGTATGTTTCATTGTTGCTACAGTGCACCCTGACTGGCTCCTCTCCTCCCTGCTACCCTTCTGTAAGGGGATGTCCAATTATCTACAAATGAGCTTTGGGTTTTCACTCCACACTCCCCCGTATTCACAAAGATATGATTTTTTTGTTCCGATGATGTCTGATACCTGATTCTTCCGACACCTCGTGATCACACATGCTGGTGTGCTTCTTTCATGTGGGCTTTGTTGCTTCTCAGCTACAAGACCACTTGTTTAACTTCAAGCTTTTAAGACCCCAGAATGTATAACTTTTGATAGCCGACCACCATCAACTTCAGTCACCACATTTGCTTATGCACCCATTTGCCTCCAGCAATTGTGTTGGGGAGGTGAGCATCACGCAATGCCACTTTAATACAACAAAGTATTTTTGCATTGAGGGAGTACTTGAATGGAGGCCCAATGTACATCTGTTACCTTAATACTAAACCTATAAATATATGCATATAGATCTATTTCCCCATCGTTATACATAAATATATTTACATATGCACATGCCTTTATTTAGACCTCTATAAATGCCCTTTGCTTCCTACCTCTTTCCTTGATTTCCTTTTACTTTCTGATTGTCCCACTCTCATGTTCAGCCTTCATTTGTGTTTCAGTAATTCCTCTAGGTTACATTACTCTTGGTTACACTCTACCAAGCCTCCTACACCCTCCTCACCATCTATTTGGATCACTTGGTGTTCCCTTGTCCCTGGGTTTGTTAACAGCACTTCCTTTTTCCCTACACCCCCCTTTCCCATCTCCCTCCCCCAGCTGTCAGTCCCATTGTTTTCTCCTCCAGATTGTTCATCCAGCCTATCTCATTTAGACAGACCTGTGGAAATCATAGCATGCACAAAAACGAGACAGAGCAAACCCAAGCAACAAAATGAAACAAAAGAACAACACCACCACCAACAAGCCAATGACAAAAAGCAAAACAAAACACAAGAAAGAAAAGCTTTTAGTTAGTTCAAGGACTGTTTGTTGGCCTTTAGGAGTGTTTTCTCATAGAGTATGATGGGTCAGCTAGCCCTGGCCCCAAAGTCTATTTTTGGTATTCCCTGGGGACTTCGTTGCTCTGTTCCCCTTCCTGTTCTGTTGTACACCCTTAGTATTTTGCCTCGGTGTGCTGGGATCAGATCGGGCGATAGAGGCATGCTGTTTTTTTTGTGTGAGCAGGTGCACTGTCATGGTGGCAAAACCAGTCCCCTGTCTACCACTAATCAGTCCTTTTTATTTTAAATAAATCATTTTATTGGGGGATCTTACAGCTCTTGTAACAATTCATACACCAATTTGTATGAAGCACATTTGTACATACATTGCTATCATCATTTCCAAACATGTTCTTTCTCCTTGAGCTCCTTTTTTCCCCTCCTCCCACCCACGTGAACCACTGATACTTTATACATACTTTTTAGTTTTATATTTTACGCCTCTGCTGTATCCCTTCACCCAAACTTCTGCTGTTTGTTCCCCTGGGTGGTGGAGTGGGGCTGTATGTCCATCATTGAGATTGGTTTCCCCTTTCTTCTGCTTCTCCCCCCTACCTTCCCTCGTGGTGTTGCTACTCTCAGTATTGGTCCTGAGGGGTTTATCTGTCCTGGATTCTGTGTGTCGGAACTTCTAGTCAATAGCAGTGTGCAAGCTCTGGTCTAGCCAGACAACTCAGACCTTCTTACACAATATCTTCAGAACCTCTATATAGGAAGCTTGATTAACAGTCTGACCTAGTGCAATGACTAAACTCCAAATGCACTATCACCCTCACATCAACAAAACCAAACAAATGAGCATCTTCTTGAAGTTTGAGTTCACTTGACGAGGTGTATTTGAGTGAGGTGATGATGGCGTCTTACACTGACTTGATTTATGTTTGCATTCTGGCTTGTGAGAAGAGCACAAGGTCTTGTCACCAGCAATGGCCTTGGGAAAAAAGTGTGGGTGCACTAGCTCGGAGCAAGTTGCCAGATGCCTGCCCAAACAGGAGAATGTATATTTTGAAATGTGTACCCAGTGGAGCTTTGTACCGCTTGGTTTTTTGGCGGGGGTGGGGTGGGGGTGGGTGGAAGGCCGGCTACTCCTTTGTAGGTTAGATAATCTGAGATGTGCTATTTGAAATTTCCTGGGGCCAGTTTTAGACAAAACTAGAAAAGTTAATTTTGCTGTATGGAAAAATCTGACAGTCTGGAAGTATCTAATTTTCCTCACATGCCATCATTCCCCTAGTAGCATTATTCTTAGTTAAAGCTCTCCTCTGTTCCTCCTTAGGGTTTCCCCCACTACCTGATGTTCCTTTTCTCCTACTCATCATCAAGGGACTTGTGTCCAAAGTGAGGACAGCAAATAAGAGACCCTCCTGACTCTCTGTTAAGAAGGGTGCTCTGGTGCATGCGTGTGTTTATGTGTGCACATACAATCGCATTTGAATTTTGTTGGAAGAGGCTTCATAGAGACAGAGAGTGACATGGTTAGAGCTGCTGCACATGTAGAGCACTGTACTCTATGGTGTTCTAATTCAAATGCATGTAAGGTCCAAGAGAGGTAATAGAAGCAAGTGACCAGGGTCAGGGAAGGCAGTAGGAGGAACTGAGGGAGCCTGAATGCCTCACACCCTGCCAGTTACACTGATTCTTGGATGGGAGAGTACCAACCTAGTGCTGTGAAATCTTCGCAGTTTTCAGAGGCTTGGGGGATTTAAATTTTGTATGGGTGCATAAGCAAATGTGGTGAAGAAAGCTGATGGTGCCCGGCTAGCAAAAGAGATAGTGTCTGGGGTCTTAAAGGCTTGAAGGTGAACAAGCGGCCATCTAGCTCAGAAGCAAATAAGCCCACATGGAAGAAGCACACCCGGCCAGTGCGATCACGAGGTGCCCAAGGGACCAGGTATGAGGCATCATGCAAAAAAAAAAAAAAGATATAAGTGTGTGTATGTATGTGTATATATGTGTATATGTATATATATGTATATATATATCATATTAAATGAAGGGGGAAGTGCAGAGTGGAGACCCAAGGCCCAAGTGTCGACCAATGGAGATCCCCTCATAGAGGGGTTTAGGAGAGGAGATGGGTTAATTAGGGTGTGAGGTAGTATTGATGAAGAACACAGCTTTCCCCCAGATCCTGGATGCTTCCTACCCCTAACTACCATGATCCGAATTCTACCTTGCAGGGCTGGATAGGATAGAGGCTGTACACTGGTGCATATGAGGGTTGGAGGTACAGGGAATCCAGGGTGGATGATACCTTCAGGACCAAGGGTGTGAGGGACGATGCTGGGAGAGTGGAGGGTGAGTGGGTTGGAAAGGGGGAACTGATTACAAGGATCCACATGTGACCTCTTCCCTGGGAGAGGGACAGCAGAGAAGGGGGGAAGGGAGACTCCGGATAGGGCAAGATATGACAAAACAACGATGTATAAATTACCAAGGGCATATGAGGGAGGGGGGAAGGGGGAGGGAGGAGGGGAAAAAAAAAAGAGGACCTGATGCAAGGGGCTTAAGTGGAGAGCAAATGCCTTGAGAATGATTGGGGCAGGGAATGTATGGATGTGCTTTATACAATTGATGTATGTATATGTATGGATTGTGGTAAGAGTTGTATGAGTCCCTAATAAAATGTAAAAGAAGAAAAGAGAAAAAAATGATTAAGGCAAAGACTGTACAGATGTGCTTTATACAATTGATGTATGTATATATATGAACTGTGAAAAGAATTGTATGAGCCCCAATAAATTGTTAAAATTTAAAAAATAAATAAATAAAATAAAATTAAAAAAAAAACAAAACAAAAAAAAACAAAACAAAAAAATAGACATCTAAATGCTTGTAATTTATTGATTTCGATAAACACACTGAATGCCAGTACTCAAGTCAAACAAACCAAACTGACAGCCATCGAGTCTTTGCCAACTCATAGTGACCCTATTAGACAGGGTAGAACTGCCCCTCAGTTCAGCTCCCAGCCCTGGAGGCCCACCAGTTCCTCGTTATTATCATGAGGAATACTATTTTCACAAGAGCATTACATACCCCTAGAGACTAAACCATAAAGCCATATAGGCTTTGACCATCAATTCTGATATGCTTTTTCCTCAAACTGATGGGTCATTTGATGGAATCCTTGTATTACTTCCCTAACATAAAAATTAATCAAGCAAAGGAGATTCAGTGCTCAGTACTACAGCCCCCTATTTAGAGATTAACTCTTAAAAACCACCACCACCACCACCACCACCACCACCACCACCACCACCGCCACCTTATCTATGTTGATAAAAACTTGAGTAGGCTGTATAAATATCTCAAGTATTTAGGATAAAATGGATTCTTATTCTACTGTCACATATTTAGTTTGAGTTATGTGTTTCCATCTGAACACAAATTAAATAGACCTTATTGACATCTTTTCAAAATGCCATAAAAATTAAATGATTACCTTAAAAGATACTCAGTATAATTAGGCATCAGAAAAATGTACATCAACACTAGAGCGAGATAGTGTTTCAACCCATCAAGATGACACTAGCCAAGAATATTAAAAATACCATTGAGTGCTGGAAGAATGAACAGATTTGTGTCAGAAGAACAGTCTGAAAGGTCCTTAGAAGCAAGCACGGGGAGACTTCACATGCTTTGGATATGTTATCAGGAGATGCCAGTCCCTGGAAAAGGCTGAAATGTTAGGTTCAAGTATAACAACAGTTTTGAAGATGGTGTAGGACTGCGCAGTGGTTCATTCTGCCTTGAGTTGGAACTGACTCAATAGCACCTAATGCTAAAAGCTAGATGCTTTTGATCCTAAATGAAAAGTGGATGGTCCAGCCTCCATACCAGCTACGTGGACAACTGCCCCTCCCCCCAGAAGAATTTACTTTAGAAGACGGCACTGAACCTGTAGCTAGGGGAGATGGACATGTCTGATCAGAGCACACAGGGGCAAATGAAGGGGGAGGAAGAGAGTGGAGCACACACTGGTCCACCAGGCTTGGAGGATGATTTTGGCACTCTGAACAGCCAATGTACAGAGTGGACCATATGGCTGATCCCACTATGAGACATGCCATCCCTTGCTGGCCCAGAGCCCTATGGGGACAATACCGGAGACTCTGTGTTGGGACTGACCCGACTGGCCCTCCAACACGGAGGCAAATCACTAAAAGCATGCAGCAGAGCAACCATGAGAGCAGAGCGGGTAGCCCCTGAGGGAGTACAAAGGACAGACTCTGGGGCCAGAGCATGATACGCCATCAGACCTGACTGAAGGACACACCTATAGAAAAAAAAAATCAGACCTTGATCTATTTACAGGTTTTTCTTTCTTAAAAAATTTTTTTGTCTTTTAATTAATTTACTCTTTTATTGATCATTGGTTTTCTGTTGTTGTTTTTATTTGTCATCACAGTGTTCTCACCCATTGCCTATCTTGCTATGGTTTGATTTTTGGTGCATATTATTATCTCAACAGATCTATCTAGATAAGATAGGCTGGAAGAATAGTCTGGAGGAGAAAACAACAGGACCAATGGTTCCCGGGGACATGGGAGAGAGAGAGGAGGGGGTAAGGAGGTGATGCTGACCAATCCAGCGACAGGGGAGCAACAAGTAATCCAAAATCCGTCGCAAGGAGGGTGTGAGAAGCCTGGTAGGTATTCAGCAAGGGCAATGTAACCAAGAGAAATTACTCAAACCCAAGTGAAAGCTGAGCATGATAGTCGGACAAGAGGAAAGTAAAAGTAAATAGAGGAAAGAACTAGGTGACAAAGGGTATTTCTAGAGGTCTACATACTGGCATGTACATATGTAAATATATTTATACAGGAGGGTTCGTAAATAGATCAACGTGCATATATTTATAGACTTAGTATTAAGGCAGTAGATGGACATTGCCAAATACTTACTCAATGCAAGAACACGTTATATTAAATTGGCATTCCATGATGAACACCTTTCCAACATGATGGTTGAAGAAAAATGTGTGCACTAGCAAATGTGGTGAAGAAAGCTGATGGTGCCTGGCTATCAAAAGTTATAGCATCTGGGATCTTACAGGCTTGAAAATAAAGAAGCGGCCATCTAGCTCAGAAGCAACAAAGCCCACATGGAGGAAGCACACCAGCCTGTGTGACCATGAACTGTTGAAGGGATCAGATATCAAGCATCAAAGAACACAAAAACCATGTCATTGTAAATGAGGGTGAGTGCAGAGTGGAGACTCAAAGCCCATTGGTAGGTAACTGGACACCCCCTTCCTGAAGGGATGTGGGGAGGAGATAAGCCAGTCAGGGTGCAGGGTAGCAACAATGAAACATGTTTCCTCTAGTTCCTAAATGCTTCCTCCCCCCACTATCATGATCCAAATTCTACTTTACAAATCTGGCTAGACAAGGGGATGTACAGAGAGATCGCCTTGGAGATTGGGTGGATGTTCCCACAGTAGCGTGGAGCCTCACAAGTGGTGGTCAGGCGTTTCCCCCAGTCACTTGTAGGACCTCAGGATTTAGGCTGGGGATGCCCCCACTTTTTATAGGGGAGAACAACCTGTGGCCTGGTGTGTGGGAGAGGACCAGCGTGAATTCCCCAGCTGCTTGCCACACCAATAAGTGGGGGGTGGGAGCTCCCTCAGTTGGGCCTTCAGGTTTGCCCTAGGCAGAGGGGAGTGGCCTGGAGACAGCTATTGTCTTGTGATGGGAAAGAGAGTGAAAGGAGAGGAAAAAGAGAGAAAGAGGAAGACACAGACTGGGGCAATAATGCCAACCAGACTGACAACCACTCACCCACACACAACTAAAATGCACAGAGTAAACAAAGGTGACAACAGTAAAAAAAAAAAAAAGAAAAGAAAACAACTAAAAAGGAGAACCAAATCTGTGGAGGCTGTGGTAGGAAGTAGAGAAGAGCTAGATGGAGCGGAGAAAAGCAGAAAACCTGTAAGAAGAGTCCAATAAAAGGAAAAAGAGAGAAGAGAAAAGGAAGGAGGAGGAGAGAGTATTTTTTAAATGGTTAAAGAAATAACTGCCCCTGTGTTATGCTGTGTGTAGCTCTGACTCGTCCTGTGTGCAGTACTGTCTTAGGGGTCAGGCTGCCCACTAGGAGGACAGGGTTGCCCTAGGCAGAGTGTAGGGCTCTGGAAACCAGCAGTGGTATGTGCAAGGAATGAGAGGGAGCAGAGAGAATCGTACAAGCTAAGAGAGAGGTGAAGAAAGCAAAGACAGAAAGAGGAAAGAAAGAAAAAGAGAATAAAGAGAAAGAAGGAAATAAATCCAACTGAGTTCACTAAGGTTGGCTGTGATGGTAAAGAGCAAGGAGAGAGAGAAGGAGGAAATAAAGTATAAAGTAGTAGCTGATCCCTGATTGCTTGGATGAGGGGCCAGAGGGGTTTAGACACTGCTCCAACATGGCAGGGCAGTGTGCCCTTTTAATGCCGGGACCCAGTGGTGCTGGGCAGAATTGCCCTAGTTGACGAGATCACCTTAGAGGCATGACGGAGGTTTCTTCAACGGTGCAGCGCACTGTAGGTGTTTGTCCCAGGTGCCTTGTGTGGTGTACAGCACTCCCACACAAGGCAGGCTGGAGTGCCTCCTGCTATTTGGGTTGATTTGCCCTAAGCGGAGGGAAGTGACCTGGAAGCCTTTAGTGGCATATGAGAGGAGAGAGTGGGAGAGAAGAGGAAAAAGAGGGGAAAAGGGGAAAAAAGAGGGATAAAGAAGAAAGCGGGTAAATAAAAGCCCAACACCAACCTGAGCACGTTGAAACTGAGTGCGGTGGAAAAGTTAGAAGGGCTAGTGAATAAAGTGAGAATAAGTAGAGCAGTGGGTAAGGAGGTAATGATACTTGATCACCTGTCCTTGAGGCCAGAGGAATTCCAACTCTTCCTCAAGGTCACGGGGTCATGGACTTGTAAGGTCTCTCTCTCTGGCCTAAATTCCAACCCCAGTCCTTGGCTCCCCGCGAGAAAAAGTTCATGCGGAAGCCAGGCTCGTGATCCAAGTGAATTTAATGAGAGTTAAAAGAAGCTTCAGGTTTTACAAGGCACCCATAGGATTCCTTTGACCATGGGGCCTGGCAGAGACTGCCTCAGGTCATGCAAGGATCTCTCTCCTCCCAGGAAGACGACCAGACCACCCCTCTCCCTTCTGGTTCCTGCCTTTTCAAGGGTTCCCGGGGAGGCTGGTGAAGGACCCCAGGTCAATCCCATTGGCTGAACTGCAATCATCTGGCCCAGGTGGGCTGCTCCAGGTGCAACATCCATCGGAGCCCACGGGCAGGAAAATCCAGCTTTCCTATGCTGGCTCTCCTGGGCATGCGTTAATGGACTTTCCCATCCCTGATGTAGGGTTCCACAGATGCTGTGTGAGATTACTCACTTCATGTGAGATTACTTCAAAAGCCCCCCCCCCCGCGCCAGATGAGCCCGGCCTCGGCCTCGGCGGGCGGCGGGGCTGCCCTCTCGCCGCCCTCCAGCGCCCCTCTCGCCGCCCTTTAGGGGCCGGGCCGCGCTGAGCCGGGCGGCCCCCGGCCGGGGCTGGGGGTTGGGAGGGGCGGGGGTCACGGGCGGGTCGCTCGTTCGGCCGCTGGCGGGGGGCGTGGCCGGGCGGCCGCGCGCGAGGCCGGCCAGCGGCCGCCACGCCCTCGGGCTCAGACTCCGACTCCGGCTCGGCTTGCCCTGGCGGCGGTGGCGCCGTGAGGAGGAGTCCGCGCTCCTCTGTGGCGGCGGCGGCGGCTGGCTCCAGGCCGGGTTTTGGCGCCGCCCGCCTGCTGCCTCCTGGCGGCTCCAGAACTCCAGCCCCCTCTCTATCAGCCTCTCACTCCGTCTCAATACGTCTCAAGATGGCGGCCAATGTGGGATCGATGTTTCAATATTGGAAGCGCTTTGATTTACAGCAGCTGCAGGTCAGGCTTCTCTCTCGGCCTCTCGCTCGGGGGTGGGGGCTGCGGGCGGTCGCGGCGTCCCCGGGGGGCGCCGGGCTGCCTTGCCGCCGGGGAGCCGCGGCGGAGGGGAGGAGGGCGGTGCCGGGGAAAGCAGGGCCGACTCGGGGACAAGTCCCTCTCACTCCCCGGCCCCCATTGATAACTCGCTTGATCGGAAATTGATCCTCTTTGTTCAATTCATCGATCAGCCCAACATGGCGCCGGCAGCCGCCGCTGCCGCCACTGCTGCCCCTGGTGTCTGCCCCCTCCCCTGGCGCCCCCGGCCCCGAGCCGCCGCCGCCGCCGCCGCCGCCGCCGCCGCGGGACCGGGAAGGGGGCGGCCCCAGGCGCCAGCGGGGTGCGCAAAAAAAAAACAAAAAAAAAAAGAACCTGAGGAAAGTTGTGTTTTTCATTGCTGTCTCATACCCTGTATTCTTTTATCTCCTCTCTGAGATCCTTCTGTAAGGGGATGTCCAGTGCACTGGAATTAGGTTTTGGGTCTTTACCCGGCCGTCCCCTCTCATTCTCCATGATAAGATTTTTTTGTTCTCATGATGCCTGTTGCCTTATCCCTTTGAAACTTTGTGATCACACAGGCTGGTATGCTTCCTCCATGTGGGCTCTGTTGCTTCTGAGCTAGATGGTTGCTTCTTTACCTTCAAGCCTTTAAGACCCCACACGCTATATCTTTTGGTAGCTGGACACCATCGGCTTTCTTCATCACATTTGCTTATGCAGCCGCTTTGTGGTCAGTGATCGTGTAGGGAAGGTGAGCATCGTTTAATGCCAATTTAATAGAACAATGTTCTTGCAATGAACGAGTCCTTGAGCGGAGACCCTATGTCCATCTGCTACCTTAATACTAAATCTATAAACATATGGACATAGATCTATTTCCCCATGCCCCTTTGTAAATATATGTACATGCCTTTATTTAGACATCTATAACTGGCCCTTGCTTCCCAGCTCACTCTTCTATACCCTTTGATTTTCCTCTTGTGCCCACTGCCATGCTCAGTCTTCCTTTTGGTTTCAGTAATTACTCTTGGTTACATTACCCTTGATCACGCCCTACCAGGCCTCGTGCATCCCCCTCACCACCGATTTCCTTCACTTTTTGTTCCCTTGTCTCTGGGTTTCTTTACACCACTTCCTTTCCCCCCACCGTGCTCACTCCCATGCCCAATGGAAAGGGCCGGTCACATGTTTACTCCTCCAGATTGTTCATCCAGCCTCTCTTAATTAGACAGACCTGTAAAATTAATAACATGCACAAAATAAGACTGAGCAAAACCAAGCAGCGAAAAGAAAAAAACAAACAAAAATGTAAACAAAACCCAACCAAAATCCAATGACACTAAAAGAAAACAACACTAACCAAGAAAGAAAAGTACAAGGACTGTGTGGTGAACTTTAAGAGTGTTTTCCTGTCCAGTCTGTTGGGGCACCGAGCCCTGACCACAAAGTCCACCTTTGGCATTCCCCGGGGACTTTGATGCTCCATTTTCTTTCCCTTCCGTTGCACTCTCTTAGTGTCATGCCTCGAGGTGGCAGGATCAGTTCGGGCGCAGCTCCCACACTGTGTCTCCAGTGTTGTCCCCTCTAGGGCT
The DNA here is from genome assembly GCF_050624435.1 of Tenrec ecaudatus. NCBI lineage: Eukaryota > Metazoa > Chordata > Mammalia > Afrosoricida > Tenrecidae > Tenrec > Tenrec ecaudatus. The sequence goes on along the minus strand of NW_027459539.1, from coordinate 50,069 downwards.
ATGGGTCTTTGAGGGACGTTTCTCATCGTGGGGCTGCCCGTGTGGTCTTCTCTGTGGACTGGCTTCTCTGATTGGGAACATCATCCTCAAGGTGTATTGGGCCAGGATGTGCTCCTTTCTCCCCTCCTCCCCCTTGTTCTGCCCTGTGTTCTCTGATCAGATATGTCCCTCTCCGCGAGCTGCAGCTCCGGTGCCATCCTGTGAAATACAATCTTTGGGGGCTGCAAGGATGTTGGTGGGTGGGTGTCAGCTCAGATCTTTTGGGAGTCCAGGAGATATTGACTGTTCGATGGGCACAGTTCTGTGGGGCACCGTGCTCTTGGTCCAGACGCTGGTTGTGAATATGACTTTGTTTTTAACCAGTTGTGTGTCTCTGGGTCAACTGCTATGTGTTTTTGAGTGAGTTTTCTCATCTGGAAAGTAAATGTACTGGATTATCCAGACTCCCATGTCAGCAAGTTATCGAGAGGAGTTAATCAGAGGCTATTTCATATAGTGTGTACCTGCGCGCTGCAATCTAGACCTGGGGTGGCAATTATGAGCTCAGGATAGAGATGGTGTCCAGGAGGTAACATACGTGGCTCCATATTGAAACAGGAAGCCCACTGTGGAGATTTGGTCCTTCCGTTGATGTCCACTGGCCACCTAGTCTCCTGCTATAACTGCTTCACTGGCTCAGCAGCTGAGCCAGGAGCCAGTGCAATCATAACCAGGTGGCTACCTCGGAAAAAGGGCAGATAGATATTTGTTATCTTGTTGTCTTGGGGAGCCCACCTAACCTCCATGCAAACCTTCTGGTGTGAGTTATCTGTGGAAGGAATCATAGGCTCACAGTAATTCACATCTTTCTTTTTGACAATGTGCCCGTATTCCTCTCTGAACCTGAGAAGGTGGCCCCTGTGTCCACCAAGAAATTTACTGGCTGGCCTCCTACATGGAGAGTTAGCCTGGGCTTTTGGCGGCAAAGTGAAACAGAGCCCTGACCCCTTTATTCAGCTTCTTCAAGCATTATTGTCTCTTGCTTGGGTCTCTCTAGGTGCAGATGAGGCCCGTCCACTCTAGTGGAGGGTCGTGCACCTCTCCTGGGGTTTTCAAAGCACTGATTTTTCCAGTGTCGTTCTTTCCTGCAGTAGGCACATTGATCCTTCCCCATGGCTTGGCGGTGCCCACAGGTTAGTCTCTCCGTGAGTGGGCCATGCTCTCCTTTTCCTGAGTCTCTAGGGTCTCTCATGGCAATTTCTAGTATTTTAGCTAGTTTCTTTGTCTCTGTCGTGCTAGGGTCATCTCTGTTGTTATACATTCAATGAGCCACTTGTACCAAATCACTAAGATTTTTCCCTTTAAACCATTCCAACTTCTTTTTCATGTCTGAGGCAGACTGACTGAGTCATAAAGGCAATACTTATTGCCCTCCTGTTCTCGGGGCCTCCGGGCCGTGAAGGGTATAAAGCCCATAGGCTTCCATCAGCCACTCTAGAAAGGCAGGCGGACATTCTCTTATAAGAGCCTGAAAATTCTCACTGACCTTAGATAAATTCATAGGTTTCCTAGCTCTTCCGCAGAGGGTCATGTAAGAGCAACGGGTGATACCTGGTAAAGCCCTCTGGGCCTTGCTAGGAATTGAGATCCCACATTGTTGGTGTAGTGTCCAAAAGAGTTTCTCTCAAGTGGGGAGTGCCCGCTCGCTGACCATCAGGTTCGCTGACTGCTTACTGGGCCTCTGTCTGGAAGGGCTACCCTTCCTCCGTTTTGAACAGCAACTGGAGAAGTTGCTGGCAATCATTCCAGGTGGGCTGATGAGTATGGAAGACATAACAGTACTAGTGTGTGTGTGGGGCTACTGGTTGGGGGTGGGGGTGAGGTTGGGGGGCCGGTGGGAGAGGGAGTTACTCAATAAGGGCATGTTAGAAATTTTCTATTTCTGTCCCCTAGAAACCTTATAGGGCGGGGGTGGAACCAAAGGGTCTGAAGCCTTCTCTCCCACTCCCAGAGTTCTCCTGCAAAATGGTATAAAACCAAGTAGGGGAGAGAGATCGGGAGGGGAGGGAAAAGGAGGGGGAGAGGGAGAGTTTGGGGGAGGGGGACGGAGAGGGATGGGCTCCACCTATGTGGTTTTGGGACCTTGTAACGTTTGTTTTTCCAGTCCTGCCATGTTTCCTGAAACCTTGGAAACAAGGACCCTTTCTTTGAGGGAGGGAGTAAGTCTTTTATATTTGCAGGCTTTTTAGTGGCAATGTCAGCCCACACTTGAATTAAAGGAATCAGATCGTGATGTCCTGGTTCCCCTTAACCATAACTATGACCTCTTAGTAATAGGGGATGGGAAAACTAGTCTTGCGTGGGTCAATCAGGGACTCCTTCTGCCCCATCACTTTTAAACAAATTTTAGTGTCTCCAAGCTTTTGGGTTGAAACCACATCCTCTTGGTGAACACCTAGAGCAGGGGTCCTCAAACTACAACCTGTGGGCCACATGCAGACAGCCGAGGACATTGATCCTTTCTGTCGGGTGTATATGCCCCCTTTTTTTTTAACTTCAAATCAAGATGTGCAGTGTGCACATGAATTTGTTCGTAATTTTTGTTTTTTTTAAACTATAGTCTGTCCCTCCAATGGCCTGAGGGACAGTGAACTGGCCCCCTTGGTAAACAGTTTCAGGACCCCTGCCTTAAGGTATCCTGGACTTAGGGGTTACTAATCTCCCTGCCCTGAAACATCCCTGCTGTTGTGGGAGGCTACCCGCAACCCGTTGTGGGAGGCTACATGGGAATTTGGACCCCGGGTAATTTACAAGCCTTTACTCCAATTGAACCCAAGAAAATTCAAAATAACTTAGGTAGTTACTCTATTTTGGTCACTATTGACTCCTCCTGTACTAGCCCATTATTTCCATTTAACGCTATAACGCGGAATATGATGTTTTAATAGCATTTTAAAAAATGTATATATATATATATATATATATATATATCACTATGAAAGTCCACAGCAAAAAAAAATAATTTTTTCCCAAAATTATAATTGAAGCAGTATAGGGTTAAAAAGAAGGATGGGTCTTATCAGCGGGTCCAAGACCTTAGCATCATAAATGAATCAGTTTGTACTATTTAAGAGTGTAAAAAAAATTGATGGAGGGATTCAGAGAAAATGGCGACCAGATAGGACCCATCTATCTGGAGCTCCTGCTGCCAGACCAGAAAAATAGGAAATTAGGTGAAGGAAACGGAGAGGTGGAGTTTTTTGTTCCCTTGTCTCTGGAGTTCTTAACACCACTACCTTTCTTCCCACCTCCCTCTCTCGCATGTCCTCCAGGATGTGCAGTTCCGTTTTTTTTTCTCCTCCAGATTGTTCGTTCAGCCTATCTTATTTAGACAGACCTGTAGAGGCAATAACATGCACAAAAACAAGAAAGAACAAAACCAAGCAGCAAAATAAACAAAACAACAAAAATCCAATTACAATAAAAGAAAACAAAGGTCAACAAGATAGAAAAGCTCATAGATAGTTTAAGGACTATGTGTTGGCCTTTAGAAGTGTTTTCTAGTCCAGTCTTTTGGGGCACCAAACCCTGACCCTAAAGTCCACCTTTAGCATTTCCTTGGGATCTTGCTGCTCCTTTTACTTGCTCTTCTGCTGTACCCCCTTAGTGTTATGCCTCGGTGTAGCGAGATCAGTTTGGGGGTAATTCCCACACTGTGTCTCCAGTGTTGTCCCCTCTAGGGCTATGGGTCTTTGAGGGACGTTGTGTCTCGTCGTGGGGCTGGCCATGTGGTCTTCTATGTGAACTGACTTCTCTGAGTGGGAACATCATCCTCAAGGTCTGGTGGGACAGGATGTGCTCCACTCTCCCCTTCTCCCCTTCATCTCTGTGTGCTCTGATCAGATAATGTCTCTGTCCAGGAGATGCAAATTCAATGCTATCCTCTGAAATAAAATCTTTGGGAGGGGTTGTGGGGAATATCTGCTCAGATCTTTGGTGTGTCCAGGAGAGAGGGACTGCTCGGCTGGGCACAGCCACGAGGGGCTCAGAACTCTGGCTCCAGAAAATGGTTGTAAGTTTGGCTTTGTTTTTAACCAGTTGTGTGCCTCTGGGTCAACACCTGTGTTTTTTTGAGTTAGTTTTCTGATCCGAAAAGTAAAGGTACTCCATTGTCCAGACTCCCATGTCACCAAGTGATCGATAGGGGCTAACCAGAGCCTGATTCAAATAGTGTGGATCTGTTAGGTGCCTTCTAGACCTGGGGTGGCGATTCTGAGCCCAGGACAACAATAATGTCCGAGAGGTGATATAGGTGGCTCCATATTGAAACAGGAAGACCACTGTGGAGATTTTGTCCTTCCACTGATGGCCACAGGCCACCGCCTCACGTCCTGCAAAAACAGTTTCCATGGCTCAACAGCCAAGCCAGGGGCCAGTGCCATAAAAATCATATGGCTAACTGGGACAAAGGGCAGACAGATATTTTTTATCATGATGTCTTGAGAAACCCACCTAACCTCCATGCAAATCTTCTGGTGTGAGTTATTTTTGGAAGCAATCATATGCTGACAGTAATTCAAATCTTTCCTTTTGACAATTTGCCTGTACTCTTTTCTGAACCTGAGAAGGTAATCCCTGTGTCCACTAAGAAATTGACTGGCTGGCCTCCTACTTGGACAGTTAGCCTGGGATCCTGGGGACCAAGTGAAACAGAGCACTGACACCTTCATTCAGCTTCTTCAAGCATTATTGTCTCTTGATTGGGATTTTCTAGGTGTGGATGAGGCCCGTCCTCTCTATTGGAGGGTTGTCTGCTTCTCCTGGGGTATTCAAGGCACTGATTTTTCCAATGTCCTTCTTTCCTGCAGTAGGCACATTGATCCTGCCCCATGGCTTGGCGGTGCCCACAGGTCAGTCTCTCCGTAAGTGGGCCATGCTCTCCTTTTCCTGAGTCTCTGGGGTTTCTCATGGCAATTACTAGTATTTTAACTAGTTTCTTTGTCTCTGTCGTGGTAGGATCATCTCTGTTGTTACACACCCGCTGAGCCACTTGTACCAAATCACTAAGATTTTTCCCGTCAAACCCTTCCCACTTCTTTTTCATTTCTGAGGCAGACTGAGTAATAAAGGCAATACTTATTGCCCTCCTGTTCTTGGGGCCTCCAGGCCGTTAGGGATATAAAGCCCGTAGGCTTCCATCAGTCACTCTAAAAAGGCACGCAGACATTCTCTTGTAAGAGCCTGAAAATTCTCACTGACCTTAGATAAATTCATAGGTTTTCTAGCTGTTCCACTGAGGGCCTGCAAGAGAAACTGGTGATACCTGGTTAGGCCTTCTGTGCCTTGCAAGGAGTTTGGATCTCACATTTTTCGTGCAGTGGCAAAAAGAGTTTCCCTCACATGGGGAGTGCCTGCTGTCTGACCATCATGTCCATTGACTGCTTACTGGGCCTCTCTCTGGCAGGGCTACTGTACCTGTGTTGTGAACAGCACCTGGAGAAGTTGCTGGCAATTTCTGGAGGTGGGCTAATGCATATGGAAAACCGTTTCTATCAAGGAATCAGACCTGCTTTGTCAGAAAAAGGGATTTTGTTGATTCCAATTATACAAATCACTGGAATACAAGGGGATATATACCCAAAAAGGGACTCAGGGGTCTTCCCCAGGTGTTGGGGCTGCTTGCCTTGAGTGTAGAATGGCTGCTGCCGAATCATCCTTCTTGGGGGGTGGGGCGGTCGAGATCCCATACCAGCCCTAGTGTATGTTGGGGTGTGGACTCAGAAAAGAGTTATGAGTATTTCTCTCTCTCCAGCCCCATGCACCTGACAGGGTGGCAGTGATAATGAAGGGTCGTAAGCTAGTTCTCCCACTCCCAGAGTCCTCCTGCAAAAAGGAATAAAGCCGAGACGGAGGGGTATGGGGAGGGGTTGGGGAAGGGCAGCCTCCACCTTAGTGGTTTTAGGACCTTGTGTCTATTTTTTTTCTGGTCCTGCCATGTTTCCTGAAATCTTGAAACAAGAACCCTTTCTGTTGCAGGAGGAAGTAAGTCTTTTGTTTATGCTGGCTTATTAGTGGCAATGTCATTCCACGCATCAATTTTAGGGATCAGATAGGGATGTCCTGGTTCCCCATAAACATAACTATGAACTCTGAGAAATAGGGGAAGGGAAAACGAGTCTTGCATGGGCAAATCAGGAACTCCTTCTGTCCAATCACCTTTAAACAAATTGCGGAGTCTCCACGCTTTAGGGCTGAAACTACATTCTCTTTGTGAGCGCCTAGAGCAGGGGTCCTCAAACAATAGCCTGTGAGCCACATGCGGATAGCCGAGGACCTTGATCCTGTCCGCCGAGTGTTTGTGCCCCGTTTGTTTGTGTGTTTTTTTTAAACTTCAAAATAAGGTATGTGCAGGAAGCATAGGAATTTGTTCATAGTTTTATTGAAACGATAGTTCGGCCCTCCAACTGATCAGAGGGACAGTGAACTGGTCCCTGTTTAAAGAGTTTAAGGACCCCTGGCCTAGAGAAATCAGAAATCTGTAGTTCTGGGGAGAGCACTCCTGTTAAGGAGGTTTCCTTTCTAAGCAAGCCCAGACAGTGGCAATTGGATCTCGGTGCACCTCGAAATGTTGTAGCCACTCTCCATTCCCAGAAAGAAAACTACTCCGACCGCTGGCAAGTTCAACAGAAAAAGTTTTTTTTCCTGAGCAGCCCCAGTCTAATTGACCAAAGGTTTTTATACTTTTGCAATGTGCAGGTGTGCAAGCAGGCAGAGTAGAGAAGCAGGGTGTTGCAGTTAGTCATTCTTAGTTGAACAAAGACTGCTCTGGTCGCTCTCGCGAATCTTCTGAGCATCCATATCCTTTGGGACATTCCCTTGGGCACATCTGCACAGCCTACCTCCCCTATATCAGCTAGTTCATTTACAGTTCATAGCTACTTTATTTACTTTACATGGTGCCTTCTGTCAGCTCATAATGGCTTCACTCTTGTCAAGGCTGTTTAAGCTTTTCCCAGAGATCCTATATAGCCGCCATTGTGGCCATGGGGAAACGGGGCCTGTGACCCTGGCCAAGATGGTGCCCACCAGCCCAAACATGTGGAAGGGCACTGCCTAGGGAGCTGATTGAATAGACCTGGGAGTTAGCCCTGCCTTGTCCTGGGAGCCAAATATTTCCCTTTTCCCCTCCATTCCCTTTCTCCTGGCTTTTCAAACAAGCTGCTTTAGCCCTATAATGCCCAGCACAACATTTTTATAACATTTAATTGAAACTTATCTAGTACCAAACTTATAAATTATCAATGTGACAATTTGGTTACATTTCAAAAACATTGCACGTTTTATATATTTGAATGCCATATATACATATTGATAACTATGAAAGTAAAGAATAAAAATGTTTAAAATTATTTCCTGAATTTAAAACTTGAGGCGTTATAGTGTTAGTGTTCTACCAGTGTAGGTTTGTTCCTTGTTACAGGCTGGTTTTCCGTGGCCCAGGCTTAGGCCAATGGCATATGGAACCCTTCCTGTGTAACTGTTACCTTTAGGCTTTCAGTGTTGCTGCTTAAGGCACTTTTGGGGAAAGCTCTTACTACACAGTTCCACTGCCACGATGTTCCAGACAGAAATTCCAATTCCCTTAAGGTTCCCTGAGCTTCCAGATGCCCCTTCCCTTCAGAGATTTGAGAGTCTGCTCCCGCCAGCAGGCATCTTGGAGGGCCGTGGGGCCATTCCAAGCAGTGGTTCTCCTAGCTTGTCTAGAATAATGGTTGGACTTAAAGTCGACCTCAGTGAGTTGTCTTTGATCCCTTACTTCTTGCTGGGGCATCTTCCTGAGGCAACAGATTCAGGGCAATAAAGGGCTCGCTCTCAAGTGGGGTTTATTGACCTTGAGGCAGCAAGCTCTACATAGCCTTCTTTTGTGCTTTCTAGATGGGACTTAGCAGCTTCATACTCAGGAATTGCCCCCTTGCATGAATCCTGTCCAATTGGGATAGAGTTGACACAGAGGCTAGACAAACAAAAGCTGATACACTATGCAACTTTATTTGAGAAAGGAGAATGGTGGCCAGAGAATGGTACACTTTCCCTTCTAACCCTGATTCACCTGGAACAGTTTTGTAAAGTGATTGGAAAGTGGGCCGAAATGCCAGAAGTTACAGCATTTCTCCTTTTGAGGAGCAGTAGAGACCTTCATCCCCAGTGCACCCAGGAACCCCTAAGGCAGGCATCCTCAAACTGTGGCCCGTGGGGCACATGTGGCCTGACGACATTTATCCCACCCTCAGGGTGTTTTTGCTGCCTCTGCATGTCCTACTTAGTAGCCGATTCGTGCAATGTGCATAGGAATTTGTTCATAGTTTGGTTTTTTTTAACTATAGTCTGGTGCTCCAACGGTCTGAGGGACAGTGAACTGGCCCCCTGTGTAAACAGTTTGAGGACCCCTGCCCTAAGGGATCCTGGACTTAGGGGTTACTAATCTCCCAGCCCTGAAACATCCCTGAACATTCTACCCGTTGTAGGAGGCACCATGGGAATTTGGTCTCTGGGTAATTTACAAGTCTTTTATTCAATTTGAAGCCAAGAAAATTAAAAATGACTCAGACACTTACTATCTTTTGATCCCTGTTGACTCCCGCTGTAGTATTCCAATATTACAATTTAACGCTATAACGCATGACCTTTTCATTCCATTCAATTAAATGTGTGTGTATAGATAGATAGATAGATAGATAACTATGAAAGTAATTAATGAAAACAAAATTTGTTTGACCAAAGTTAATAATTGAGGGATAATAGGATTAAATAGAAGCATGGTTCTTAGCAGTGGGTCCAAACATTAGGATCATAAATGAAACAGTGATCTCAGTGCACCCAGTAGTTCCCAAACCCTGTACCCTCATAGGGGAAATTGTGGATGCTTTTACTCCCGTGCCTATACTTAGAACGAACAAACACACATGCCTGATAATCCTAAGATTTTTTTTGTTTCCTGTGACACTCACCTAATTTCAAGGGCACTGCCACCTCACAAGCCTAGCCTTGCCTCAGTTAAACTGTTCACCCTTTTGTCCGTTTGTTTGTTTTTCCAGAAGTTCTCAAGTTACCAAGCCCTCTGAACCAAGTGTGCCACCTCTAGGACCACCATCTCCTGGACCACCTCAACCTTATCCATCCTAGACCTGAATGGACAACCCCTCCCAGCAGAGTAGAAAGGGTATGGACCCAAAGCCCCACTTCACCCTTTTGCCAGCAGGAAGGACCTAAAGATGTCGTCGCCTTGTACCCCAAAGATTTGGGTCCATATCTCTTCAGGGTGTAAATTTTAGGTAGCTAGCATAGGGACTAGGTTGTCCATGATACATGCTCAGAGGGCCAAGCTAGCCACCCAGGAAAGAGTGGCACACCGAGCGTGCTCAGAGGTCCAGGTTTCCAGTCAGGAAGGCCAGGTACACCTGGGTGGGTGCTGCACCCACATTGACCCACCTAGGCCAAGTAAATTCAATTCAGCCACTGGGGTCCACCAGGGTTGCCTACCATGCCTCCCTATCTCTCCTAAAACACAATTGGATCACAAACCTGGCTTTGGCGTGAATTCTTTCTCATGCAGAGCCAAGGACCAAGGTATATCTGTCCACAGAGAGAAAAACCTAGGAAAGCTCTTTGGAGGCAGCAGCACTGCACATGAGTGGCTATTGGATACTGTTTAGATGCATGGCTTTCTATTTGGAACTTTTTTTTTGTCTCACCTGAATGGAAAGGAAGAGGTAATACTTCTGGATCACACAGTATCCATGTCCACAAATGAGCTGCTCATTCCACAGTCCTGGCAGTGCCTTTTGAAAACCCTCTGCTTTAGAATGTCACTCCTTGAAGATGGCAGTGGGAGTGGCTGGGGCCAAGTATGCTGCCTCTTACTCCCAGTTGCAGGTTTCTGGATGCTGATTGTATCTCTTACAGCATCAATTAGTGGGCTTGTTGTCTGCCTCAGGCTTTGTTCACAGAGATCCTCCAGCTAGGTGGTGGTGTGTGCGCATAAGCAGAGGCTTCCTGCCAATCCCCCATGAGTAGTAGAGCTCCCATGGTGTGGACTCCATGAAAGCCGTGCTCCAGCCAGCAGGATTACAAAGGAGGGTGGGCCCGGCAGGACAGGAGGGCCATTGCCCCTATGGAATGACCTCAGAACCCCGCCTCCCTCCCTGTCCAGCTCCTGGGACTATGGGCCCTAAGCTTCATGCCTGACTCAGGAATAGACACAGGGTGAGGCAACTCCAGGAGGTGATTTTGCTGATCTAATCCAGCCTGAGATCATCCTTGCATGTGCCCTCTGTCCAGACCTTTTTTTAAATTGTTCATGCAACACTAACCACAATGCATATATACATCGGTTGTGTAAAGCACATTTGTACATTCATTGCCCTCATTATTCTCAAAATATCCACTCTCCACCCCACCCAAGCCCCTGGCCTCAGCTCCTCATTTTTCCCCCTCCATTCGAGCTACCCTTGATAATTTACTAATTATTTTCTCATATCTTGCACTGTCTGATGTTCCTTCACCCACTTTTCTGTTGAGGTTAAATGTAGATCCCTGTATACGGTTTCCGTTTTCCAACCTACCCTCCCTCCACCCTTCCCGAGTCTGCACTCATAACACTGGTCCTCAAGGGCTCATCCACCCTGGATTCCCCATGTTTCCTGTTCCTATCTGTCCAAGTGTACATTCTCTAGTCTAGCCTGATTTGTAAATTAGAATTGGGATCATGATAGTGGGAGATAGGAAACATGTAGGAACTAGGGGAAAGCTGTGTTTCATCGTTATTATCTGGTACCTGTCTTGGTTTATCTCCTCCCTGACACCCTTCTGTTAGGGATGTCCAGAGGACTGTAAATGGGCTTTGTGTCTGTACCCAGCACTCCCCGCTCATTCGCAATGATAAGATTTTTTTTGTTCTGATGATGCCTGCTACCAAATCTTTTCAAAACCTCATGATCACACAAGCTGGTGTGCTTCTTCCATGTGGGCTTTGTTTCTTCTGAGCTAGATGGGCGCTTGTTTTCCTTTAAGCCTTTAAGACCTCACATGCTATATATTTGATAGCTGGGCACCATTAGCTTTCTTCACCACATTTGCTTATGTACCTGCTTTGTGTTCAGTGATCGTGTAGGGAAGGTGAGCATCATAGAATGCCAATTTAATAGAACAGTATTTTTGCAACGAGGGAGTCCTTGAGCAGAGGCCCAATGTCCATCTGCTACCTTAATACAAAACCTATAAATATAGGGACATAGGTCTATTTCCCCATGCTCATATATTTAAATATGTACATGCCTTTTTTTAAACCTCTATAATTGACCCTTGCTTCCTAGCTTGCTTTTCTATTCCCTTTGATTTGCCTCTTGGGCCCACTGCCATGCTCACTTTTCATTTGTGCTTCAGTAATTCAGTAATTCCTCTTGGTTCCATTGGTTCCATTTCCCTTGATCACTCCCTACCAGGCCTCCTACATCCCCCTCACCACCGATTTGCATCACCTGTTCTTCCCTTTTCTCTGGGTTTCTTAACACCACTACCTTTCCCCACACCTCCCTCTCTCCCATGTCTCCCCAGAAGTGTTGGTCCTGTTTTCTCTCCTCCAGATTGTTCGTCCAGCCTATCTTATTTAGACAGACCTGTAGATGTAATAACATACACAAAACAAGACAGAGCAAAACCAAGCACTAAAAGCAACAAAACAACCAAAATCCAATGACAATGAATGAAAACAACTCAACAAGAAAGAAGTGGCTCATCGTTAGTTCAAGGTCGGTTTGTTGGCCTTTAAGAGTGTTTTCCAGTCCAGTCTGTTGGTGTACCAAGTACTGGCCTCAAAGTCATCCTTTGGCATTCCCTGGGTACCTTGATGCTTCGTTTTCTTGCTCTTCTGCTGTACCCCCTTAGTGTTATGCCTCGGTGTGGCAGGATTAGTTCGGGCGCATTTCCCACACTGTGTCTTCAGTGTTGTCCCCTCTAAGGCTATGGGTCTTTGAGGGGTGTCTTGTCTCATCGTGGGGCTGGCCATGTGGTCTTCTATGTGGACTGGATTCTCTGAGTGGGAACATCATCCTCAAGTCCTGGTGTGCCAGGATGTGCTCCACATTTCCCTCCTCCCCCTTCATCTGCTCCATGTGCTCCGATCAGATATGTCCCTCTCTCAGAGCTGCAGATTCACTGCCACCTTCTGAAATAAAATATTTGGCATGGGAAGGTGAGTTGGGTGGGAGGATCTGCTCAGATCATTTGATGGTTCAGGATAGATTGACTGTTTGGCTGGGGACAGGTATGTGGGGCTTAGGGCTCTGGCTCCCAACACTGGTTGTGAATATGTCTTTGTTGTTAACCAGTTGTGTGCCTGTGGGTCAACACCTGTGTCTTTTTGAGTGAGTTTTCTCATCTGCAGAGTAAAGGTAATCCATTATCCAGACTCCCATGTCACCAATTGATTGAGAGGCACTAACCAGAGCCTGATTGAAATAGTGTGTACCTGTCAGGCGTGTTCTAAAAACACCTTAAAAGTCGTAAAAACACTATAAATGCCTTAAAAACCCTAAAACGTCTAAAATATTTCTAAAATGCTAAGACCACCCCTAAAGACCCTCTAAAACATCTTAAGACCATTAAATACATGGTAAAAGGCTTTCTAAAACACCCTAATGCGCCATAAGTCTTAAAAAAAACTCCTTACGTCCCGAAAACATAATAAATGCCCTAATATTATGCAAATGCCTTAAAACGCAAAATAAAGAACACGTGAAGCCCTAAAAACACGCTAAAAGTCTTTTAAAACCCCAAGAACATCCCTACAAAGCAACCCGAAGCACTATAAAACCCTGTAAAAGTCCAACAGCCTAATAGACATGAATTCACCATGAAAGCAAAAAATAATCCAACAAAACCCTAAAGCCCTGAAAACCAAAACCTAATCCCCGCAAACACTCTAATGCCTTAAGAAGCACCCTAAAATTTTAACAAAACACTAAAAGCCATAAAAACACATATAAGCCTAATAAACACCCTTAAACACTAAAATCACCCTAAAAGCCTTAAAATGTCTGAAAAGCCATAATATTCCCTAAAATTCAAATAACACTCTGAAGCCACAAATAACACACTAAATGCCTCCCAAAACATGTGGAACTTCCAAATCATATCCCTAGAAGATTCCCAAACCATGAACTTCCAAAACCACATAAATGCCCTGAAGACAACATGAAAGCCCCAACAAAACATAAAATGCTGGGGAAAAACACATAAAATATTTTAAAATACCCTAAAATCTCTAAGAAACCCTGTAAGATCACTAAAAACACCCCTACCTGCTAAAAAATACCTATACACTCCAAAAAATCACCCGTAAATCCCTTAAAAACTCCCTTAAACCTTATAAAACACCCTTAAAGCCCAAACCACCCTAATGCGCAAAAAAATTAAATGACCCCAAATGACCTTAAAGCCCTAAAAATCACATGCCACAAAAAAATCCTAAATGACCCCAAAATTCCAACTCAAAGCCAGCCTACAAGTCTTTTATGAGAACAGTTTTATCTTTCTACCAAGGAGAAGTTTGTAGGTTCAACCCCTGACCTATGCCCTTACCATATGAAGTTAGTAATCAGTGGTTTTGCAATTCTTTGAAGAAAGATGAGGGTAATTTTATCAGGAGTGAATTAAACTTGTCTAGTGCCTTGAGTAGAACTGATAACTGTACTACATTGAGTCGTCTGGTCAAGGAGCATGGGATATTATCCCATTTGCTGAGGTCACACTTGATTTCTTGTAATTTCTGTAGTTTTCCTCATATAAATCTGTTGTTTTTTTATTCAAGTATAGATATAGATATTTTCATTTACGCTTGGCTATTGTAAATGGTACTACCTGAAAATGTGTATTTCATTAATTATTATTTCTTGATCTATTTCTTCATCCTTCGAAATATTATCAGTTTGTTGTGGTAGATAAACATTAGGACTTTGCATAACTTAGAAATATTACATTTCACAGAAAAATCATATTAATTATGTCGACAGAGCTATAAAAGGAATGTTGCCCTGAATATCTTCAGATATGACAGCTGTTTCATTGAGAAATTAAGCCAAACAGACACAATGTGATGTACATTTTGTTATTTTCATGTGGGTTCCTTCACTCTTCCAAAAAAATTAGGTTCATGAGCCCCTTGGGGAATGAGTTTGAGTTCAGATCAGATGTCTATTTATATATTTGAGTCCTGAAGCCCATTTGATGGACTGTTCTGTTGCTTCCAAAGTAGTCAGTCACTTCCCCACCAATTAGAGAATTTGTCCGAAGCAAAAGTAAAAGTGTGGCGTACGACATTTGACTGCACACCATCTAAAATCACACTCTCATTTGGTGTTGGCAGTTTTACTTGTATTTCAATTGTAAACTACACTTCAGAGTTCAGGCTAGTGAAAACGTTTCAGTGGAAAAAATTTGCACACAACTACGTGCAGTTTGTGATTCTGTTGTTCCCAAGCAAGGCTATGAGGACAAAGATGCACAAGCATGGGGGGCACTGCAGACAATGTGTGAAAGTTTCCAGGAGCTCAGGGGTGGACAGCGGCTGCTAATTCTCCCGTGCTGGCAGTGAGCTATGTGGGAGGGCTTTGTGTGAGGTCCCTGTGGGGTCTCTGAGAAGTCTCCATAAAGGATGCTGAGAACTTCATATGAAGTCTCTGTGCGAGGCCTCTGAGTCTCTCTGGAAGTCTCCAAGGAAGTATGTGTGTGAGGTTTCTCTCTCGGGTATGTGTGAGTGTCCTTGTGAGATGTCTGCTGAATTGTGGGGGGCGGGGGGCAGTTGTTTCGCTGAGGTCTCTGCAGGTCTGAGTGGGCTTCCCTTTGTTTGACCTCACAGCACCATATAAGAGGACCTGGTGGCAGGGGAAAGGGAAGGGGCTTGGTCCATGCACCCCTTGCTGTTCTTTCAGGGTCTTCTCTCCATCTCCGTGCACTTACCTAGCACGAACGGTAGGGTTCAGCAGCGGGGAGTCCGGTGTCCAGCTCTTCACTCTCTCTAGGAACACACCCAAGCTACCTGCTACCCAAGAGGCCCCAGATCCAGGCTCTGCAGATCCAGAATCTGATTTTTTACTGCCAAAGTCACTCCAGAGGCTGCCTTGGCACAATCAGGACTCCAGAAACAACATCATGCTGCTGTACCAGCAGTCTCTGGGGCCTATGTCCACTTCCCTCCTCCACCACTGGTGTCAGTCCCCACCCACCCCACACACACACTTGGTGTCCTGACTGAGGCATGGAGGTCAAGGCTCAGTGGATGTCTTCCTCGCCATCCTTTACTGTTTAGTTCAGTAAACAGTAAACCCTGGCCCACCAGGGGTGTTCTTTTAAGCACATGAGAATTTACTCTAGCGGATCAACTAATCATATTTTGGGGGGCCCTCCTGCCTTCTTCTATAATCTGGTGCCCAGGAAATAAAACCCTGTGTTAGAAGCACAGAGGAAACACTGACCACTATTGAACTGGTTTCCCTTATCAAGACAGGTGATGTCTAATCTCCGTGCACATCCTGATTTCCCAGGAGTCTCTAGGGGAAGGGAAGGCTGCTCCCAGTTGTGACTTTCTTTGCAGCACTCAGTCCTTAGAAGCCACTCTCTCCGGAGAACATTCCTAGAGCACGTGCACGCGTGTGTGTGTGTGTGTGTGTGTGCGTGTGTGTGAAGATCACCAGCCTGGGGTCATGTTTCCTGAGAACATTCCTAGAGTGTGCGCGTGAGTGTGTGTGTGAAAACCACCAGCCTGGGATCATGTTTCCTGAGAACATTCCTAGAGCGTGTGTGTGTGTGTGTGCGTGTGTGTGTGTGTGTGTGTGTGTGTGTGTGTGTGTGTGAAGACCCCCAGCCTGGGGTCATGTTTGCTGAGAACATTCCTAGAGCATGTATGTGTGTGTGTGCGCACGCGTGTGTGTGCATGTGAAGACCACCAGCCTGGGGTCATGTTTCGTGAGAACATTCCTAGAGCGCGGACGCGTGTGTGTATGCATGTGTGAAGCCCAAAAGCCTGGGGTCATGTTTCCTGAGTCCTGGCACCCTGTTATTGACTCATCCCCACTCTACCCCACCCTGGCTATCAACTCATCCTTCCCCCAGTCAGGAGATGGAAATCAAGTAAAATAACAGTTTGTCGCCCCACTAAAGATAGTATTGAGAAAGTAACCTTCCCTGCTTGAAAGCTGTGCCTTTGCTATCCAACCCAGTGCTCTCTGTAGGAGATAAAGTTCTGCTGTGGGGGCAGCTAGCTAAAGCTGGGGTGAAGCACCTGGCCGATTCCCCTTTGTAAGCCTGTGTTAGCTCCGCTTGTGTCTTGCGTCATTTCTGGGGATCCTCATGCTCTTTGGCCCCCTTTGCTATGTCCAACGCTTCATATTCTTCTTCACTGTATCCTTCCCTACCCTGTGTCCATGGTGCCTAACCATTAGTGGTTATTACACAGACGCTCATCCTGTACCACTCAGCCTAAGCTGTTGCTCCTTCTCCGGGTTTATATACAGAGGAAGGCATGTGAGCTGTGAACCGGATTTTCCCTTGGTGCAGTGGGTGAGCAGAGTCCCCCGCTGGCAGCCTCCCTAGCAGTTCCCACCCACATGTGTCAGACCTGGGACTTCCATCCTGGAGGTTACCCTAGGCTGGGAGAGAGGCAAAGGTAGCAAAATATGTCATTTCGCATTTTGTGACAGGTGTATTGAGGCGGAACCTCCATGCCAAACTTGGCAGCCTTCATCAAATGCACATGTGGGACTTAGACAGGCCGCCACATGTCTCATGCCTGCTTGGTACCATGAGACGCTACTTTGGTCTAAACCTCTTCTGGACCCTCGATGGAATTTCTTGGCTGGATTGCGCCTCTCAAAACCTATCAACTGCAGCCACATAACGTTGAAGACAAAGTAATGGCACCAGGGAACATTCTTCACTGTGTTGGGACCTTCTGAGGTTTTCACAGTAGGGGTGTTACCATAAATCATAAGAGGTGCAAAATGAAGAACTTGGGATGGAAGTGGGTGGGAAACACTGCTGAAAACCTCCTCCAGAGCCCTGCCCTTTGAGAAGTCAGAGCTAGCACTCAGAGAAGGAGACGCAGTATCTAACATAGTTAAAGGTATATTATGCCAACCTCGTCAATGAACTCATGTGGGGTTAATTGAAGGGCAGGGAGATCAATGGCTCTGTGAGCCTAGCCTTTCTGGTCTCTTGCTCTCTGATAGTGCCACCAGGGTGGATATGCATTTGTTAGGTCCCTAAAGCAGCTGGAAAGACTCATTTCCTGGGAGATCCCTGAGGAGAAGCCGCATGGACCTACCCTGTTGCAGCCCTGGTTTCTGCAGCAGCCTCATGGAGAACCTGCCAGCGCACGGACTACAATTTCCTCCTGCAGTCATTGTCTCCCCGTGTGTTTTTGGATTGTGAGGAGGACTTTGTAGATTGGTGTCAGACACATGGGATACTATTGGACTGGTGGTCTTAGATTGAACTGGGTTGGGATGCTTTTCAATGTTCACTTAACCTTTATATAAAACTCATAAAATATGAGTGTATGAATTTTGTTTCTCTAGTCTACACAGACTAACACACATGACACCCCCTCTAGATCCCGCCATGCAGCACAGAAGTCACACTTTAATGTAGGAGGGGGAAAATCTCTATTATGGAACAATGAATATCATGGCTGAGAGAAGCCATTAGCCTGTGCAGAACAGGCTAAAGTGGCTGGCATGGATACTTTCCTACTAATCAGAGCAGAAGAAGCGTCTTCTAATTTGCCAGATAAGACATATTCTCGAAGACAGTGACGTGGGCAGTGGTAAGGGTAACTGGAGTAAGCCCACCTCCTCCGCCTCTGCTGCTGCAAGCTGACTGGGCACACAAACACCCTGGGGGGCAATGCCTGAGTGTGGCTTCTGATATTGAATCCCCTGAACGGACAGAAATTTGTGAATACATCCCTGATACAGGTGCTCGTGGTGGGAAGGCTCTGGCAGTCAGGTATCGCCTGGTGGAGGCAGGGTCTCACACTTGCCACTCTCCTGTGTTCTACAAAGAAAGGAGCCCTGCAGCTGGAGGAACATCCATTAACTGAGGCCTGCGCTTCTTTTCGTGGACATAACGTTGACGCAAGATACTCCTGATGACAGCCTGGTGTCCCCTCTAGGACTTGGCCAACATCTGTCATGAGCACCTGAGCCTCCGTGACCTTGTTAGGAGACACTGGTTGTCTTTGAAGGGGCCCAAGGCTGTGACCACAGGGTAATACGGGCTTTCCTTTTTGCAAAGGATCACCATGTCCTGTAGATTTTTTGCTGGAGCAAATCCACTGGACAAAGTGCTTCCTCCATTTTTTGCTGTGGCCCTCAGCAGGAAGCTGTCCCTTCTCTGGTGGGAGCTGTGAGGACTTGATCTCAAGGCACTCAGCCAATGCCTTGTCTTGCACAGGCTGGCTTAACCCACAGACTTGGGAGATGCCTCTTCCCGCTAATCCTTTTCCATGCTCTTCTGGATTGGGCCATTTATGAGTCTCCCTCTTGTCAGTGGGAACAGCATCCTTCCTTCTCCTTGTCGAGGGGTCCTGAAGGTTGGGGCTTTTGAGCTTCTGCTGCCCCATGTAACTTGCTCTAGCCACCACGAAGCCACTTGGCCCTTGACATATTGGCTTATCCCCAGTGAACAAATGCTGGGGGCGGCAATGGACCACCTGAGAAGGCAAAACATTGGTGGCAGTGAGCACATCAGTGGTGCAGTCCTGAAGGAGCCCGTCAACAGGACAGCATGGAGAACCATCCTCTGCCTCTACCTCCACCTGGAGCTTAATCTCACTGCACACTCGTGCTGTAAGGCTTGGCTTTTCAGGAACTGGAGCACACTTTCCAGGTAGCAGGAAACTTTTACTACATCCTAGAGCCTCGAAGCACCCCCGGGTCCACATCATTGGTTTGAGATTTTGCCAGCACACTGGTTTTGAAAGTGTCTCTATCGTCTAGCTCTATTGAAGAGGACTTCTTGACCACCACCAACCCTGTCTCTTTGGCTCTTGAAGATGGACATTCAGAGTTCACTTCCAATCTGGGGCCTCCTGGGGCACAACTAGCACCCTCTTTCCTTGACCCCTTGCTGGTCAGTACTGGATTTGAGGTTTGCTCTAGGCTCTCTCTCTCTGGACACTTTCATTCTGGAAGGTTCTGCCAAGGATACTGGGCATGAAGGCTGGAAACGGCTGCCTGAGGGCCAATGAGCATCCACTGTCATTATCAAGTGGGGGGTAGGCTGGGGTTCCCTGAACAGGCTCCTCTGTAGGGGAGCAATCAGCAAAAGGACTCTCCAGGGTAGGGCTTGATTTCTTTGTGGTCACTCTCTCTCCCCAGTCTGCCTGACAGGGTTCTCCCAGGACCTTGGCAGCCTCAGTTACTAGGTTAGTTCAATACTTAGGGGTGGCTAAGCAGGTGGACTTTGGAAAGGACATTGCGTTGTCTTTTCTTGTCCTACAGAGGTTTGTGGGCTCAAGGACTTTGAGGGGCATGCACCACCTCTGCCTCATTTGGAGCCTTACGATATGCGAGTCCAGCACCTGTTGAGTGCCCGGGCTGAGAAAGGAAAGGCTCTGCGTTGTGTTCAGATCTTCCAGCTCTCCCCAGGAGGCCACATTGACAACATGTGGGTGGGTCAGGGAAATAGACAAAGCGTGCGTGGTCGCAAGACATGAACGGCAAACAATGCCAGGGATCTGATCCTTTCTAATCTGCTCCACCTTCCTGCACATGTGGACATTCAGGGTGTTTTCCAGTAGGATTTTATTTGGACCCCTTAGGGTGTAAGTTCCTGCGTTAATCCCCTTGTGTATCCTCAAATCACTTAACTCCTTTGAGTCGGCTCCCGGAGTTCCTTTTGGGCAGTAGTTTCCTGATCCACAGAGAGATAGATTACATTTGGATATTTTCCTCAAGTAATTCCCTTGTCCATTGACCGAGTTGTTCCTCAGCTGGACACCGGCTCTGCAGCACGCAGGCGACGGTCCAGGGTGTGTGCATCTTCCTGGGGACACCGTCTTCATTACATTCTTCCCCTGCTTGTCTCCAGGTGTTGAGCAGGAGCATTCGGGCTGCTTCATATCCAGACAAGTCCCTGGCCATTTTTCCTGAGGCTGCTTTAGTGTCAGAGACTCAAGAGTCCCATTGCCGAGGGGCCCCTGCAATTGAGGGAAGTTCTCTTGGCGGTGGAGCTCCGATTGCTTCAAGCAGCCAGGAAGCTTGGGGTCTGTCTTTGGGGTCTGGACCTTCTGATTGTCCTGGGGATGAGTGGGTTTGCGAAGACAAAAAGCTTCCTGGGGTGGTGGTATCATAAAGGGTAAAGAACTCTCACTTTCCTGTTGTTTCTTTAAAAAATGGCTTTCCAGCTGTTGAAGTGAATTTGGAATGCGTGATTGGGACTTAGTGTGGACGGTAAGACAGGATTCATCACAGGGACTCTTGTGAGGAGGAGGAAAAGGTACTGCGAGTGGGCCACGGGGCTGTGGACCGGGCGGAGTCAGGACTGTAGCCGGCGGTGGGGCCTGGGCTTGGCATGCAGTTGGAAGTAAAAGTTGGAATCGGCCTTCAGTGTAGGGCAAGGAGTGACGTTGCAACAAGAGTGGGTACTCTTTAGCTTGCATTTGAGCTGGTAAGGCATTAGGAATTTCATTAAATAAGACAGTGGGAAACTCTAGGGTAGATCCAGAGACCCTGAGAGCAGCTGCCAGAGACTCGCTGTGCAGAAAAGGTAGACCCCAGAAAAACTCACTGAATTTTTGTGGAAAATGCTTCTGAGCGCTGGGTATCTGCTCTGCTTTGATGCTGGCATTCCAGAAGGGCTGGGGAGGTGCAGTGATCTGCTCCCCATCGAGTGCCTTCAACATATTTAAGGCCTGCAGATGGTATTCTGATACACCCTTTCCTTTTTCTTCCCAAATATTCCATTTCTCTGCCTTTGTGATTTCTATTTCCAGCAGCTTGTGGACATTGGGGTTGAGCAAGGTGGGCCTCCCTACTTCCCCCTGCCTCTTTGTGGGTCCTTCCCGAAAGGTGTCTTCTTGGGGGTGCCAGGTAGAGTGCTCTTTCAGAGACCCAAAGTATTCCAAGGAGGGAAGCTGTAAGTTCTTGGCAGCTGCCCAACACTGGGGTGGGGAGGCCGTAGGGAGGCCTTTGGGATCCTGACTTGTGATGGCTGCCATGGCAGGTGTGGAGCAGCGGTTGTGTGGAGATGGGCTCTGCCTGGGCCTTGCCAACAAGTCATTCTGAGAATGAGTCCCTGTGGGGTGCGGGGCTGGTGAGTCCCAGAGAGTGCTTGGAGGCTGCAGGTAGGCCTTTGAATCCGGGGGTTTGGCACTGGGTGAGGGAAGAGCCAGTGGTGTGGGTGAAAGACTGTCAGGTTCATGGGAATGTGCGCAGTTTGGTGATTGACTCAAGGCGGGTAAGACTTGAGAAGTTGAGATGCACATCTGGGCCCGTGGAAGGGTGGAGTTCTGAGACCTAGGTGTCCGGAATGGATGAGCCGCAGAACCGTGTGGGGCGCGCGTACCGACGTGGACTTCAGCCGTACCTCTATTTCGCCAGCTACCAGAGAGGGCTTGAGCTTTCTGTTGACCAAAGCTGCCAGTGTCAAGTGGGTTTCCCAAGTGGCTGCAGGAGACAGAAGGACCAGATTACAGCCAGGACTGAAGGGGCAAGAGACCTAGCAGGCTAGCAAGGGTCGGTGCAAGCTCAGCCCCTCCCCAAGCCTTGATGGCCTGCTCTTCCTGCCCCACCCCACTGCCCGGGACTCCTGTCATTCTCTGCCCATCCCTGAAAGTGTCCCCCAAACCAGCGCATCCCAGCTGCTCTGCAGCCCGAGGCCACACAGGCACCCTGGTTGGAAGATGCACCCCGCGGTGAAGCAGGAAGGTTACTTACTTCTGCCTAAGACGCAAACGCAGGTTCTGAGCGCCATATAGTTCTTGCAGGAAGCTTCGGAAAACTGGAAATCAAGAGAACCGTTATGGTGCAGCCCTCCCAGAGGACCGAAAGGAATGTCACACGGGCTGTGCACTTAGGACGTTGGACTCTCCAGAGCTCAAGGTCAAATGATAGCTTACTCCCACGGGCAGGAGGTGCTTTGGCATTTCAAGGAGCATCGGTTTCCAATATTGTCTGTGGGGTCTCAGTGAGCAATCTGAACCTTGGCAAAGTTACACAGCTTATCGCAGTTACCCCTCAATGTTCCACCTCCAAATCCACCAGAATCTGCTCCTGACACCCCCACTGCCCCCTACTGGGTCCTACCTTGGCCAGCCTTCATCCCATCCTAGGCCCCTCCTGTACATCTGGGAAATATCTGGGTTCTGTTTCCATCCACAGTATCCTTTTGTTCAGGATTATTACCTGAGAGAGACGGGCTGTTGCCACTGGCATCCTGCAGAGGAGGGGACAGGAGAGCTTACAGAGCTTGGTTGAATGGGCAGAACCTTACCTTTCAGAGCGTCACCTTTGTCCCTTGACCTGCTGCTTCTCCTTGTCTCCACCTGAGGCTGGGGCACAAGAGAGGAAGTCAGGCTGGAATCCAATCCTGCATCTGTTCTTTGTGACAAACTGCAGGCATTTACTGGTGATTAGAAGAATGACAATCTCCATGGAATGACTAAAGCCCAGAAACCAGCTTCTGTGTGAGACCTAGAGTGCATTTCTTCCGTCAGCCTTCCTCTGCTCACGGAGAGCACACACTCTCAGCACTCAGTGTTCTGGTGGGCAAGATTTTGATTATGGAGGCTGAAGCTCTGGGCCAGCCCTTGACCACTTCCTCCCCGGGGTCAGCCATGCTTTCTCAATTAGCCCAGACAGAAAAGGAGCCTTGGCCCAGAGACTGGAGCTCAAGGAAAGAGACTGAGGACCCAGTGATGAGAGCTGCCCTTTGAAATGTCTAGTCATCTAGTCCTTAGCCACTGCGTCACTATATTGGGGATTTTTACCTATTGCCCTCTATAACAACTAGAGATGGGAGGTCTGAGATCTTCAAAGAGAAATATTTTTGAATGCTCATCTGACTGGCAAATGATTTACATATCATACGAGTCAATAGTTCAGTCGTTCAATCAGATCAAGGGCAATGGTACAATCAATGATTACCATATCCATTTTAGAACAACACCCCCCCCCTCCATGGTTAAATTGCCTTCAAAAGGAGTTGTGTAATCACAGTCAGGTCTAAAGCTCTCTGTCCCCTCTGGCCTCCTTCATTTTTTCGTCTTGAAATAAATCCCCCTTCACTCCCTAGCTTCCCGATGGGGAAGTTCTCCACACTGCTGATCTCACAATCCCTCCCTCTGCCATGAGATCTCTCCACCTGCAACTCTGTCAACCCTTGTGTCCATGATCATGATGCATCCACGCCTCCTGTGCTTCACAAACAGGGAAAGCCAACAGAAATAATGAAAATCAACATAAGCCGGCAAGGATAAAATGATACCAATGCAGTGAACAAAGTCCTAACAGTGAGTAAGGACGCACCAGCCCTCATCAATATTCCAAAGCCAGGGCTGATGGTCTCTTCTTTCTTGAGATTTCCCCTATCAGGAAATTAATTACGAAAGGAAAAATTTATAAAACAAGGAAAAATCAATCTCTCCTATGGCTGGGTTGAGAATTTCTTACCTTTATCCTTTTCCTGGGTGGTCGCACAGGTGGAGTATTTGGAAGGAAGGGGAGGACCAGGAAGAAGCAACCCACTCCATACAGGATGCCCAAGGTCAAAACAGTGAACCAGGTGGGGTATTGGTAGGTCAGCCAGGAAGCACTTTTCTGTTCCAGCAGAAAGAGAATCTCCTCCATCTTCTGGATACAGCGGTTGCACTCAGGCAACTGAGCACTCTGAGTCCCCTCTGGCTTCAAACCCACTTGCATCACAAACCTGGGCCCACATCACTAAAGGGTCACAGTGGGGTGGGAGGTGACAGCAGGACAACACATAATCCCTCCCTCTACCCTCCAGCTCATCACATCCCTCCCCTGCTCTGGTCTTCTCTCTCCCACTGCCTGCTCTGGGCCTCCAAAGTCACCAGCTGCACCTGATGGAATGGAATCTTAGTGCAAGTTCTTATTCATTCCACCTCCCACCTAGGTATTACCTGCTTCCTTGGCAAGTTGCCTGAATCATGACCAATTTCATAGGCTTAGAATATCTGAAGTTGTCTCTGTCCTCAATGAAAACCTTCTCAAGTCATGGTTTTACTTTGTCTTATCCAAGATAGAGAACTTAGGTTTATGTAACATTTATTTAGCTTTATGAATGTTGGATGAAAAGCTTGGAATTTGACTTCTATGACCAGGAGAGTTATTCAAGAGCTGAGGTATATCTCTCCCAGGAGAGAGATCTAACAAATTTTCTGCCAGATGGTACATTTGGGGAGACAAGGAACACTTAAGCATTAATCATTCTTAACAGTGTCCCCTGCAAATCTTCCTTGTGTGTGACTACTGCCCATTTAGGGCTTGCTCTGGGAACACTTGATGGGGTAATAAGCCTTGCAACAATTCAGGCTCAAAGGGCAAGCATCTGGCTGAGCAAAATAAAGAGATAATATGGATTGAGTTGTGTCCTTACCACTACCACTTGAGATATTCCCCCAAAATTCGTTGGAACCCTAACACTGAAGGCTATAATCTGATTTGGTTATGTGAGGGCTCTCTCTGGGAGAAATGTACCTCTGTCCTTGGCTTCACACAAGAACCAATTGACGCAGAAACCTAGTTTGTGATCCAAGTGACTTTATAAAGGATAGAAGAGGCAAATATGCTCGTGGGGGGTGGGGGCGGACTGGACAGCCCACACGCGCTGGGTTGCATGACAGCTGGTGGGAGGCCCCCACCCATACCCTGTTGGTAGGCATGGCTGACGGTACTGTTTGACCCCATTGACTGAATTAAGCCCACCTGGTCTAGATGGGGGCCCGCCCAGGTTGACCTGCTTCCTGTCACAAGGACCTAAATGTGTGCATCTTTCCAGCCTGAAGCAGCTTTCAACTGTCTGTGATGGGGAGGAGGTTTGGCATGCACAGCGACCACCCTCAGTTCTGCCTCTACTTACCTAACAGGTACACGGCATTTCTTTTCTGTTTTTTAAAACAACAACAAAAAAATCATTTGTAATCTTTCTATTCCAGCGGTGCTAGGAGCAAGGCAGAGGCAAAACCCAAGAACAGGGTTCTTCTCTGTTGAAGCGCGATAAACTCACGGGGAAGCAAACAAGCATCTTCATCCACGTGAAGTGAATCTGTGAATCAGCAGCTCCCAACTGACCAAAGCACGCACAGAGCAGCCCAGCATCAAGGTCCGTTTCTGTGCACTGCTCCCACTGTGAGGAAGAGCTTCATGTGCATTAAAAGGGAACTTTTGTAATATTTGAATTTTGAATAGTGGTTTTTGTCAGAAACTGGAAAAAAATCTCAAAGCCTGAAGAAACTCCTTTCTAGTACTGAACATTCAAGGGAGCCTGTAGAAGCCTGAAATGATTGCTAGGTGACCACCTGGATCTGCTTGTTGAGTGAAAGTGGCAGAATAGCAGCAATAGAGCAGCGGGTTCATTCTGACCACTGACACTCGTGGACCTGGTTTACAGGCAGTAGAGAAGAAGATGAGAGCAGGTTGACTCGTTTGAAGTCCATGACCTACTCTGAGGGGACTAGAGTTGTGGAGAATTGGTGATGGGGCCAAGGCCTAAAGGCAATGCGACCAATGGACACTGAGGTGAGGCCAAGAGAGGGAGCCCACATTGACTTGACCCGAACCCGACCAGATGAAGAGAAGAATGTTGAGCCTGTGCACTGGTATATACTGCTGCAGACTGTATAGACGAACTGTCCTGCTTTGACTTTCTTGTGGATGTGGACTTCACAAGGTTCCAACTGGCATGAAGACTCTTTATATTGAAGAATATGATTGTCTCCTCAGAGCACTGAGTTGATGGAAGTAGGCAGTAGAGAAACTGAATAGCCAAAATGGGCCAGATAAAGGCGTGAAGTGGCTAGCTTACAAGATTTCATAGATACTGGAATATATTCATAGAATTATAGGATTAATATGTGGGTGTACCTTACCTGCAATTGTTAAGCATAGGATATTTTTGTTTCATCACTTACAGAATATTATGTTTAAAGGAGGGTGGCACGGAGTGAAATGTATGCATTTTCATATTATACTGTTAGATACTGATATGATTCTATTATTGTTTTGAAATTATATACGGCTAAAGAATTTTGTGAAAATGTCAAATGGACAAGGGGTGGTCTGTTGTAGTTATACAATCTGGTGTCAATTTGGGACTTGAGAGGATTAAGAGTGAAGGGGTAGACTCTAGTCTCTCTATTGGGTTATGGCCAATGAGGCCTCTTTGTGGGCCTGGCCTTCCCGTCAGGGTTCTGGGAAATCTGGTATTTCCTCCTTGGAGGCAGGAGACTATCTTTCTGCTCATTCCCTGAGAGATGTCCTACTAACAAGACACATGGCACCACACTGATAGAACCCATGCCCTGGGAACTGGAGGAGCCACATGGAGACCCTGCCAAAGCTGAGATGCTTCTACCACCACTGGATGCAGAAGACTTTGCAACTACTGACCTGTGATCTTCCTGCATTTGGGGTCATTGAAGGTGTTTCATGAGTCTGAAGAGAACATTATAGATTGATATCAGACATGGGCTAATATTGGACTTATGGACTTGATCTTGGTTGGGCTGGAATGCTTTCTCAATATACAACTGTTCTTGTATATAAAGGTCTTTCCTATACACATCTGAGTGTGGATTTGTTTCTCTAGTCTACCTGGACTAACACTCATGGATCCCTTTCAGGACTGTAAGTTCTGTTCCCCTGACTGCTGCAAAGTATGTGACAGAGAAGAAAAGGGAGAAGAGTGAACTGTACCCATTTATTGAGGTAAGAAAAGTGATGAAGGAGCATGGCCGGTTCCCCAAACTTCATGAGTGGAAAAATGGGCTCTTGGCACAAAATGACATTCAATCTTCACCAAGAGATTCAGGGCTAAATTGCTGCCCTATCTCTGACCTCAGCTTTTGTTTTATTTTAATTCTCATATAATTCACATATATCATTCAATACTTCAGTCATATTAAGATTTGTGTAATCCTCACCACAATCAGGTTTACATCATTTCCTTCTTTTATATTCATTTTTGTTAGCCCCCCCCTCACTCCCCCAAATCTTCCCTGCCTGTCCCTAGGTGATTGTTAATTCTGTTAGTGTCTCTCTGGATTTACCTCTCCTGGATTTCATATGTATTAAAAAAAAATACAAAACAAAATCAAGAAACAAGTAGAAAAGAAAAACTAACAATGATAAAAGAGAGAAAAACCTCAATCGAACAGAAAGTGAAAAATACTAAAAACTGGAACCAAATTAAAATTAGTCTGAAGAGATCAAATGATCAGGTGTTACATTTGAACTTAACTGTATCTGTTCATGTCCATGGACTGTGGTCAGAGGGAATTCACCCAGCATGTGCATTTGAGTCCTTTTGCAAACTGGGTGTTCTGAATATAAACTCTGATTCTTGTTCATACCTGCAGATTGAGATTCTATTATTTATCACCCTGGCATCACACTGGCTATGCTGCTTGTTCTGGGCGGCCTTAGTTGATATCTCACTTAGATGGCTGCTTATTTTCAGAAAAAAGGTTTAAGTACAAGGCCCTGTTCTTTGTGATAGATGTGCACCATCTGATTTCAGGGTTTTTTTACACCCTATGCTTTCCAGTCAAATATTCACTTGAGGTAATTCAAAACACTCACTTGGCTCGATGACGCCAGAATAGCTCCCCTCCATGCAGTTCCATGGAGCTCAGCATAGTTAGGGCACAGAGATGAAAAGACGATTGAACCATGTACTGAACGTTCAGGTTTTTCCCTGCTTTTGAAAATCTGTTTGCGCTTGTAGAGTAAATGTTTTGTACTTTTTAAGAGTGTAAAAAAAATAGATGGAGGGATTCAGAGAAAATGGCGACCAGATAGGACCCATCTATCTGGAGCTCCTGCTGCCAGACCAGAAAAATAGGAAATTAGGTGAAGGAAACGGGGAGGTGGAGTTCTGAAATTAGAACTAGGGTAACAGGGTTTCTCCTGAACCCCTTCTTTTGTGGGATTTCCACTCACAAAGCAAACTAAGAATGCTTTAAAGCACTATAATTTTGACGAAGTGGCAGGTGCCAGATATGCCCTTGCCTGGAGCAGGGATCCCTGCAGGTGGACGCCCTGAGAGGGGGCAGAATCTCAGACACGAGGGGAACCCCACACTGAGCTCTCCATGCGGTTGGATGCCTTGAGCTCACGGTCAGGGGTTGGTGGTGGGTAGCCATAATTTAGAGTAGAAGAAAAAATATATTATTACCTTAGGAAGATCATGGTGTGGGAGAAAAAGGCAGAAAGTCGGGAGTCCAGGGAGCAAATTTAGTTCCAATTGGCCGACTAGCAAACAACCCCCCTGATAAGCTGCATCTCCCCCTCTGGGGGTCAGCTTGACAGCCACCAAATCTGAGCACATCACAAGTAGAATTTTTTTTAAGGGTGAAACATAAATGATTGGTTTAAAACTCAAACCCAAGTCTGGTTGCTCAGTTCCAAGCACCACATAGGGGAGGTCCTTAACATAAATCAGCATAAGAAGCAACCTAGCTAAGGAATGCCAGAACTCAGCCACAGGGCCTGGCAGCTTTTACCATAACAAAGACCCGCTGTAGCAGTGTCAGCCTTAAACAGCACTGAGCTGTAGCCCAGAGACTGTGGGAGACAATTTCATTCTAGCTGGCCAGAGGGATAAAAAAGAAAATCCTCTGATCTAGGAAGCATCAGCAGTCTAGATAGGACAACAAGCTTCCCTCTCAGTGATTCTACACATAGCTGGGGAGGCCCTGCCGGTCTTGGAGCCCTAGACGGGGCTGAGGGAGCCCCCCAGTGCCCCCTCCCAGCCCCTGCTGCAGTGCTACATGCAGCACAAGGCAGGTACTCCAGCACCCAAGTGACCCCTGGCCACGGGCGCGATCTTGCTTTTGAAGTAATCTCACACAGCATCTGTGGAACCCTACATCAGGGATGGGAAAGTCCATTAACGCATGCCCAGGAGAGCCAGCATAGGAAAGCTGGATTTTCCTGCCCGTGGGCTCCGATGGATGTTGCACCTGGAGCAGCCCACCTGGGCCAGATGATTGCAGTTCAGCCAATGGGATTGACCTGGGGTCCTTCACCAGCCTCCCCGGGAACCCTTGAAAAGGCAGGAACCAGAAGGGAGAGGGGTGGTCTGGTCGTCTTCCTGGGAGGAGAGAGATCCTTGCATGACCTGAGGCAGTCTCTGCCAGGCCCCATGGTCAAAGGAATCCTATGGGTGCCTTGTAAAACCTGAAGCTTCTTTTAACTATCATTAAATTCACTTGGATCACGAGCCTGGCTTCCGCATGAAATTTTTCTCGCGGGGAGCCAAGGACTGGGGTTGGAATTTAGGCCAGAGAGAGAGACCTTACAAGTCCATGACCCCGTGACCTTGAGGAAGAGTTGGAATTCCTCTGGCCTCAAGGACAGGTGATCAAGTATCATTACCTCCTTACCCACTGCTCTACTTATTCTCACTTTATTCACTAGCCCTTCTAACTTTTCCACCGCACTCAGTTTCAACGTGCTCAGGTTGGTGTTGGGCTTTTATTTACTCGCTTTCTTCTTTATCCCTCTTTTTTCCCCTTTTCCCCTCTTTTTCCTCTTCTCTCCCACTCTCTCCTCTCATATGCCACTAAAGGCTTCCAGGTCACTTCCCTCCGCTTAGGGCAAATCAACCCAAATAGCAGGAGGCACTCCAGCCTGCCCTGTGTGGGAGTGCTGTACACCACACAAGGCACCTGGGACAAACACCTACAGTGCGCTGCACCGTTGAAGAAACCTCCGTCATGCCTCTAAGGTGATCTCGTCAACTAGGGCAATTCTGCCCAGCACCACTGGGTCCCGGCATTAAAAGGGCACACTGACCTGCCATGTTGGAGCAGTGTCTAAACCCCTCTGGCCCCTCATCCAAGCAATCAGGGATCAGCTACTACTTTATACTTTATTTCCTCCTTCTCTCTCTCCTTGCTCTTTACCATCACAGCCAACCTTAGTGAACTCAGTTGGATTTATTTCCTTCTTTCTCTTTATTCTCTTTTTCTTTCTTTCCTCTTTCTGTCTTTGCTTTCTTCACCTCTCTCTTAGCTTGTACGATTCTCTCTGCTCCCTCTCATTGCTTGCACATACCACTGCTGGTTTCCAGAGCCCTACACTCTGCCTAGGGCAACCCTGTCCTCCTAGTGGGCAGCCTGACCCCTAAGACAGTACTGCACACAGGACGAGTCAGAGCTACACACAGCATAACACAGGGTCAGTTATTTCTTTAACCATTTAAAAAATACTCTCTCCTCCTCCTTCCTTTTCTCTTCTCTCTTTTTCCTTTTATTGGACTCTTCTTACAGGTTTTCTGCTTTTCTCCGCTCCATCTAGCTCTTCTCTACTTCCTACCACAGCCTCCACAGATTTGGTTCTCCTTTTTAGTTGTTTTCTTTTCTTTTTTTTTTTTTTACTGTTGTCACCTTTGTTTACTCTGTGCATTTTAGTTGTGTGTGGGTGAGTGGTTGTCAGTCTGGTTGGCATTATTGCCCCAGTCTGTGTCTTCCTCTTTCTCTCTTTTTCCTCTCCTTTCACTCTCTTTCCCATCACAAGACAATAGCTGTCTCCAGGCCACTCCCCTCTGCCTAGGGCAAACCTGAAGGCCCAACTGAGGGAGCTCCCACCCCCCACTTATTGGTGTGGCAAGCAGCTGGGGAATTCACGCTGGTCCTCTCCCACACACCAGGCCACAGGTTGTTCTCCCCTATAAAAAGTGGGGGCATCCCCAGCCTAAATCCTGAGGTCCTACAAGTGACTGGGGGAAACGCCTGACCACCACTTGTGAGGCTCCACGCTACTGTGGGAACATCCACCCAATCTCCAAGGCGATCTCTCTGTACATCCCCTTGTCTAGCCAGATTTGTAAAGTAGAATTTGGATCATGATAGTGGGGGGAGGAAGCATTTAGGAACTAGAGGAAACATGTTTCATTGTTGCTACCCTGCACCCTGACTGGCTTATCTCCTCCCCACATCCCTTCAGGAAGGGGGTGTCCAGTTACCTACCAATGGGCTTTGAGTCTCCACTCTGCACTCACCCTCATTTACAATGACATGATTTTTGTGTTCTTTGATGCTTGATATCTGATCCCTTCAACAGTTCATGGTCACACAGGCTGGTGTGCTTCCTCCATGTGGGCTTTGTTGCTTCTGAGCTAGATGGCCGCTTCTTTATTTTCAAGCCTGTAAGATCCCAGATGCTATAACTTTTGATAGCCAGGCACCATCAGCTTTCTTCACCACATTTGCTAGTGCACACATTTTTCTTCAACCATCATGTTGGAAAGGTGTTCATCATGGAATGCCAATTTAATATAACGTGTTCTTGCATTGAGTAAGTATTTGGCAATGTCCATCTACTGCCTTAATACTAAGTCTATAAATATATGCACGTTGATCTATTTACGAACCCTCCTGTATAAATATATTTACATATGTACATGCCAGTATGTAGACCTCTAGAAATACCCTTTGTCACCTAGTTCTTTCCTCTATTTACTTTTACTTTCCTCTTGTCCGACTATCATGCTCAGCTTTCACTTGGGTTTGAGTAATTTCTCTTGGTTACATTGCCCTTGCTGAATACCTACCAGGCTTCTCACACCCTCCTTGCGACGGATTTTGGATTACTTGTTGCTCCCCTGTCGCTGGATTGGTCAGCATCACCTCCTTACCCCCTCCTCTCTCTCTCCCATGTCCCCGGGAACCATTGGTCCTGTTGTTTTCTCCTCCAGACTATTCTTCCAGCCTATCTTATCTAGATAGATCTGTTGAGATAATAATATGCACCAAAAATCAAACCATAGCAAGATAGGCGATGGGTGAGAACACTGTGATGACAAAAAAAAACAACAACAGAAAACCAATGATCAATAAAAGAGTAAATTAATTAAAAGACAAAAAAATTTTTTAAGAAAGAAAAACCTGTAAATAGATCAAGGTCTGATTTTTTTTTCTATAGGTGTGTCCTTCAGTCAGGTCTGATGGCATATCATGCTCTGGCCCCAGAGTCTGTCCTTTGTACTCCCTCAGGGGCTACCCGCTCTGCTCTCATGGTTGCTCTGCTGCATGCTTTTAGTGATTTGCCTCCGTGTTGGAGGGCCAGTCGGTTCAGTCCCAACACAGAGTCTCCGGTATTGTCCCCATAGGGCTCTGGGCCAGCAAGGGATGGCATGTCTCATAGTGGGATCAGCCATATGGTCCACTCTGTACATTGGCTGTTCAGAGTGCCAAAATCATCCTCCAAGCCTGGTGGACCAGTGTGTGCTCCACTCTCTTCCTCCCCCTTCATTTGCCCCTGTGTGCTCTGATCAGACATGTCCATCTCCCCTAGCTACAGGTTCAGTGCCGTCTTCTAAAGTAAATTCTTCTGGGGGGAGGGGCAGTTGTCCACGTAGCTGGTATGGAGGCTGGACCATCCACTTTTCATTTAGGATCAAAAGCATCTAGCTTTTAGCATTAGGTGCTATTGAGTCAGTTCCAACTCAAGGCAGAATGAACCACTGCGCAGTCCTACACCATCTTCAAAACTGTTGTTATACTTGAACCTAACATTTCAGCCTTTTCCAGGGACTGGCATCTCCTGATAACATATCCAAAGCATGTGAAGTCTCCCCGTGCTTGCTTCTAAGGACCTTTCAGACTGTTCTTCTGACACAAATCTGTTCATTCTTCCAGCACTCACTGGTATTTTTAATATTCTTGGCTAGTGTCATCTTGATGGGTTGAAACACTATCTCGCTCTAGTGTTGATGTACATTTTTCTGATGCCTAATTATACTGAGTATCTTTTAAGGTAATCATTTAATTTTTATGGCATTTTGAAAAGATGTCAATGAGTTCTATTTAATTTGTGTTCAGATGGAAACACATATCTCAAACTAAATATGTGACAGTAGAATAAGAATCCATTTTATCCTAAATACTTGAGATATTTATACAGCCTACTCAAGTTTTTATCAACATAGATAAGGTGGCGGTGGTGGTGGTGGTGGTGGTGGTGGTGGTGGTGGTGGTGGTGGTGGTGGTGGTGGTGGTGGTTTTTAAGAGTTAATCTCTAAATAGGGGACTGTAGTACTGAGCACTGAATCTCCTTTGCTTGATTAATTTTTATGTTAGGGAAGTAATACAAGGATTCCATCAAATGACCCATCAGTTTGAGGAAAAAGCATATCAGAATTGATGGTCAAAGCCTATATGGCTTTATGGTTTAGTCTCTAGGGGTATGTAATGCTCTTGTGAAAATAGTATTCCTCATGATAATAACGAGGAACTGGTGGGCTTCCAGGGCTGGGAGCTGAACTGAGGGGCAGTTCTACCCTGTCTAATAGGGTCACTATGAGTTGGCAAAGACTCGATGGCTGTTAGTTTGGTTTGTTTGACTTGAGTACTGGCATTCAGTGTGTTTATCGAAATCAATAAATTACAAGCATTTAGATGTCTATTTTTTACATACAAAATTTAAATCCCCCAAGCCTCTGAAAACTGCGAAGATTTCACAGCACTAGGTTGGTACTCTCCCATCCAAGAATCAGTGAAACTGGCAGGGTGTGAGGCATTCAGGCTCCCTCAGTTCCTCCTACTGCCTTCCCTGACCCTGGTCACTTGCTTCTATTACCTCTCTTGGACCTTACATGCATTTGAATTAGAACACCATAGAGTACAGTGCTCTACATGTGCAGCAGCTCTAACCATGTCACTCTCTGTCTCTATGAAGCCTCTTCCAACAAAATTCAAATGCGATTGTATGTGCACACATAAACACACGCATGCACCAGAGCACCCTTCTTAACAGAGAGTCAGGAGGGTCTCTTATTTGCTGTCCTCACTTTGGACACAAGTCCCTTGATGATGAGTAGGAGAAAAGGAACATCAGGTAGTGGGGGAAACCCTAAGGAGGAACAGAGGAGAGCTTTAACTAAGAATAATGCTACTAGGGGAATGATGGCATGTGAGGAAAATTAGATACTTCCAGACTGTCAGATTTTTCCATACAGCAAAATTAACTTTTCTAGTTTTGTCTAAAACTGGCCCCAGGAAATTTCAAATAGCACATCTCAGATTATCTAACCTACAAAGGAGTAGCCGGCCTTCCACCCACCCCCACCCCACCCCCGCCAAAAAACCAAGCGGTACAAAGCTCCACTGGGTACACATTTCAAAATATACATTCTCCTGTTTGGGCAGGCATCTGGCAACTTGCTCCGAGCTAGTGCACCCACACTTTTTTCCCAAGGTCATTGCTGGTGACAAGACCTTGTGCTCTTCTCACAAGCCAGAATGCAAACATAAATCAAGTCAGTGTAAGACGCCATCATCACCTCACTCAAATACACCTCGTCAAGTGAACTCAAACTTCAAGAAGATGCTCATTTGTTTGGTTTTGTTGATGTGAGGGTGATAGTGCATTTGGAGTTTAGTCATTGCACTAGGTCAGACTGTTAATCAAGCTTCCTATATAGAGGTTCTGAAGATATTGTGTAAGAAGGTCTGAGTTGTCTGGCTAGACCAGAGCTTGCACACTGCTATTGACTAGAAGTTCCGACACACAGAATCCAGGACAGATAAACCCCTCAGGACCAATACTGAGAGTAGCAACACCACGAGGGAAGGTAGGGGGGAGAAGCAGAAGAAAGGGGAAACCAATCTCAATGATGGACATACAGCCCCACTCCACCACCCAGGGGAACAAACAGCAGAAGTTTGGGTGAAGGGATACAGCAGAGGCGTAAAATATAAAACTAAAAAGTATGTATAAAGTATCAGTGGTTCACGTGGGTGGGAGGAGGGGAAAAAAGGAGCTCAAGGAGAAAGAACATGTTTGGAAATGATGATAGCAATGTATGTACAAATGTGCTTCATACAAATTGGTGTATGAATTGTTACAAGAGCTGTAAGATCCCCCAATAAAATGATTTATTTAAAATAAAAAGGACTGATTAGTGGTAGACAGGGGACTGGTTTTGCCACCATGACAGTGCACCTGCTCACACAAAAAAAACAGCATGCCTCTATCGCCCGATCTGATCCCAGCACACCGAGGCAAAATACTAAGGGTGTACAACAGAACAGGAAGGGGAACAGAGCAACGAAGTCCCCAGGGAATACCAAAAATAGACTTTGGGGCCAGGGCTAGCTGACCCATCATACTCTATGAGAAAACACTCCTAAAGGCCAACAAACAGTCCTTGAACTAACTAAAAGCTTTTCTTTCTTGTGTTTTGTTTTGCTTTTTGTCATTGGCTTGTTGGTGGTGGTGTTGTTCTTTTGTTTCATTTTGTTGCTTGGGTTTGCTCTGTCTCGTTTTTGTGCATGCTATGATTTCCACAGGTCTGTCTAAATGAGATAGGCTGGATGAACAATCTGGAGGAGAAAACAATGGGACTGACAGCTGGGGGAGGGAGATGGGAAAGGGGGGTGTAGGGAAAAAGGAAGTGCTGTTAACAAACCCAGGGACAAGGGAACACCAAGTGATCCAAATAGATGGTGAGGAGGGTGTAGGAGGCTTGGTAGAGTGTAACCAAGAGTAATGTAACCTAGAGGAATTACTGAAACACAAATGAAGGCTGAACATGAGAGTGGGACAATCAGAAAGTAAAAGGAAATCAAGGAAAGAGGTAGGAAGCAAAGGGCATTTATAGAGGTCTAAATAAAGCATGTGCATATGTAAATATATTTATGTATAACGATGGGGAAATAGATCTATATGCATATATTTATAGGTTTAGTATTAAGGTAACAGATGTACATTGGGCCTCCATTCAAGTACTCCCTCAATGCAAAAATACTTTGTTGTATTAAAGTGGCATTGCGTGATGCTCACCTCCCCAACACAATTGCTGGAGGCAAATGGGTGCATAAGCAAATGTGGTGACTGAAGTTGATGGTGGTCGGCTATCAAAAGTTATACATTCTGGGGTCTTAAAAGCTTGAAGTTAAACAAGTGGTCATGTAGCTGAGAAGCAACAAAGCCCACATGAAAGAAGCACACCAGCATGTGTGATCACGAGGTGTCGGAAGAATCAGGTATCAGACATCATCGGAACAAAAAAATCATATCTTTGTGAATACGGGGGAGTGTGGAGTGAAAACCCAAAGCTCATTTGTAGATAATTGGACATCCCCTTACAGAAGGGTAGCAGGGAGGAGAGGAGCCAGTCAGGGTGCACTGTAGCAACAATGAAACATACAACTTTCCTCTAGCTCCTAAATGCTTCTTCCCCCACAACTAAAATGATCCCCATTCTACCTTACAAATCTAGCTAGACCTGAGGATGTACACTGGTACAGATAGGAACTGGAAACACAGGGAATCCAGGGCGGATGATCCCTTCAGGACCAGTGGTGAGAGTGGCGATACGAGGAGGGTAGAGGGAGGGAGGAATGGAAAGGGGAAACCGATTACAAGGATCTACATATAACCATCTCCCTGGGGGACAGACAACAGAAAAGTGGCTGAAGGGAGATATTGTATAGTGTAAGATAAGACAAAATAATAATTTAGAAATTATTCAGGGTTCATGAGGGATGGGGAATAATTATCAGCTGATGCCAGCGGATTAAGTGGAGAGCAAATGTTTTCAGAATGATGAGGGCAATGAATGTACAAATATGATGTATGTATCAATTGTGATAAGAGTTGTATGATGCCCCAAAAATTGATTATAAAAAAAGAGAAAAGAAATAACAGTATGAAAACATCCCCCCAAAAAGCATGCCTCTCTTGTCCCTCATATCCTAATCACCTGAACTCACTCCATGTGACTTCTTTCTGTTTCCATGAATGAAGGACAGTGGTTTGACAACACAGAAGAGGGGGGGAAAAAACAAGGGTGTCACCCAAACTGCTGAGTTTGAAAAATGTTTCCAAGAATGTAATCACAGATTAGACAAATGTGTGAAGTGTAATGGAGAGTACTATGAAGGGGATAAAAAATTTAAATGCATAGTTTTGAAAAAATTGTAGTTTTTGTCGGGTTCCCCCTAGTAGCTTCCAATTTCATAGCAACTCAAGCCATCACCATACATCAAACTGACAGAGAAGGGGTGGGTTTTGTGTGTAGGTGGTGTTGGTTATTGCACAGGGGCAAGGGACTTCTGGTGGCATAGTACCTTATGCCTTGGGTGTCAACTGTAATGTCAGCAGTGGGGAACCACCAGTCAGTCCTCAGAAGAAAAGGATGAGGCGTTCTACTCCCATAGAGTTAGCCTTTGGGAAACCCACAGAGATAGTTCTGCTCTGATCTCATAGAGTCGCTATGGCTCAGCATCGACTCCATCGAAGTGAGCTGACAAACTAAAGGCAGGAGATCTGAAAGAGGATGCGGAAACGTTGTCTCAGGTACTTTGGACATATTACTATGGTGGAACCAGTCCTGCAAGAAGGGCATCATTTTTGGCAGAGGGTTAGCAAACAAGAGGAAGACCCTTACTTAGGTGGATTGACACCGTGGCTGCGAGAATCGGCTCAAATACAGTAACAAGTGCGAGGATGGCGCAGGACTGGGCTTTGTTTCTCTCTCTAGTGCACAGGC
This sequence comes from Tenrec ecaudatus, assembly GCF_050624435.1. Taxonomy (NCBI): domain Eukaryota; kingdom Metazoa; phylum Chordata; class Mammalia; order Afrosoricida; family Tenrecidae; genus Tenrec; species Tenrec ecaudatus. The sequence goes on along the minus strand of NW_027459539.1, from coordinate 12,293 downwards.
CCCTATGAATCCGAACTGACTCCAGGGCTCTACAATATCAACTACTACAACCCTGAAGTTCAAACCTACCCAGTGGCTTCCCAAAAGGGAGGTGTGGCCATGTGCCTCTGTAAAGATGACAGCTAGGGAGCCCCTGCGGGGCAGTTCTACTCTGTGGCACAGGGGCAGCCAGGAGTCGGAATGTGCTTCACAGCAAAGGGTGTGCTTTGTCTCAGTTTGTGCCTGCTGCTGTTTATGCTATGCACTGAGTTTAACATGTGACACTCAGGAGCGAATGAATGGAAACACACCCATGATGCTTCCATGATGCCAGATGCAAGCTGACACTGTTTCTGAGTTCTGGGCATATTATTTTTTCAGAGATAATTTCCTGTAGCGGTGACACACCGAGTCCTATTTCATGTAAAAGCATCAGCAGCAGAGGAAAGCACTGCACAGAGAGAAGACTATGACACGTAACAGGCTTTCCATAGAGGAACAAAAGGGTGGATGTCTTGGGCTGCACTCTTTTCTTGTATACAGACAGTAAACAAGCTGAACACATCTCACCTAAGCATAACATTACAACTACTTGAAGCCCAGCTCAGGCATCTGGACAAGAGGCAGCAAGGAAGGATGGGAGAGAGTTAATGGGCTGGGCGTCCCCAAAGGTGCAGAGTGGGAATCAAGGGAGGATCCAGGACGAGCCAAGGCTTCTGGCAGAAGTCTGAGAGGAGAGCAGCAGAAAGGAGCTGCTCTCTGGGTCCTCACAGATGTAGCCAGTGAGAGAGCAGCAGTGCTGCCCCCTGGCGGTGCGCCGAAGGCAGGGCCGCTTCCCCCAGGGCTGGAGAGCTCTGGGGAAAGACAAATCCTGTCACTTTGGATGCCAAGTAAGGGGGCACTGTGTGCCGGTGGTGTACCTATGTTGGCCAAAGCGCTGCCCACTGTGCATTTGCTTCTCACAAGCACAGTTATCCTTCCTCGTGCATCCAGGAAAGACAGTTCTAGAAAAACACAAGCAGTAAAATAAAACACTGCCAGGTCTCGAACCATCCTCACCATTGTTACTATGCCCACTGATGTAGCCACTGGTTCGAGCTGTTTTATTGCCCGTCCTCCACTTTTTGCCAAGCATCATGTCCTTCATGGACTTGATGTCCCTTCAGGGACTGGTCTCTCCTGACAGCACGTCCAAAGATATCAAATGAAGTCCAGCCATCCTTTGTCCCCATGTTCTCTTGGCAGTCCTTGTACTTTTATTGCTCAGTGTCTGATTATTTGGGACCAGGCCTTATTGCTGCCCCTTCCTCACCTTGGCCCCCAATCCCGACCCCAAGCCCTGCACATCCACTGTGTGAAACCTCCTGTTCCTGTAACCATCCCTGTGCTTTTGTGTGGGGGGGTCTAGCTGGGTTCCCCTGGCAATTCGCCAGCTGCCCTTGGGAAAGTTCATGGAGTCGGCTAATTAGTAGAAAAGCCAAACGTCCAGCTGAGATTGGTTTACTCCCTAGCACCCTTGGGCAGGAGCACAGCCCCACTCCCGGTCCCAGGTAGCCAACGACCACACCTAGGTTCTCCGGACTTGGCAGCTGTAACATGTGGCCTGGGCTTCCCCTTCATTTCCTGCTCCTTTCTGGCTTGCTGTCTGACTTTTCTTTGCGGAATTAAAGCTGCAAATTGACAGGATCCCATAAACACTCTAAAGCCACAAAAAAACACCAAATGCCCACCCAAACATGTGAAACTTCCAAAAATCATCCTTAGAAGATTCCCAAACCCTAAACATTCCTAAACCCCATATATGCCCTGAAAACACCATGAAAGCCCTAAGAAAACCTAAAATGCTGGGGGAAAAAAACACATATAATATGAAAAATACCCTAAAATCCCTAAGGAACTCTGTAACATCACTAAAAACACCATATTGTGCTGAAAAATACCTATACACTCTAAAAAACCACCCCTAAATCCCTTAAACACTCCCTAAAATCTTATAAAACACCCTAAAAACCCCAAACCACCCGAATGCCCCAAACACACCTTGAACGTCCACAAACAACCTAAAAGCCCTAAAAAATCACATGCCACCAAAAAGCCCTAAATGACCGCAAAATGCCAACTCATAGCCACCCTATAGAGGGCTTCTGGAGCTGTCAGTCTTTTATGGGAACAGCTTTATCGTTCTCCCAAGGAGAAGTTGGTAGGTTTGAAACCCGGACCTCATATTTAGCAGTCTAATAATTGCTGGACAGTGCCACCAAGGCTCTACTGGTGTAGTGGGTTACACATTGGGCTGCTAACCTCAAGGGAAACGGTTCAAAACCACCACCCACTCCTTGGGAGAAAGAAGAAGCTTTCTTTCTATTCCCCTAGATTTCTCATTGAAGGTGTAAAGTAACCTGTTAAATGCTCGCAGTGGCAGCAGCAATGTCTCATAACCATGGGGAAATGTGGTTCAGAAACTTCAGAAGCAAGCATCCACCAGTAGGTGACTGACCAGCAGTATTGACTTGGGCAAAGAGAAGGTGACATGGAAGGGTAAGGAGAAGAATGCGTGCAGAGGGCAGGTTGGCAGCTGAGCCTAAGTCCAGTAGAAACAACAGCAGAATGGCCTGTTCCTGGAAGGGCCACAGGAGATGGTGCGACTTCATGTAGCCCCCACTTACATGTGTAACAGCAGCAATTGCCTGAACACGTGGTCTCCCCAGGGAGGAGCCTTTGTGTGGTGTTAAGATGCTGTTACTGTCTGTTGTACTGTGGTGGCCTGCATTTGGCTGTAATGGTGGAAATTTTGCAGCCAGTAGTTCAAATGCCTGCTGGGTCACTCACTGCAGGTAGACTTCAGCAGTTTCCAGACAGAGACGAGGGAGGAGGACCTGGTCTTCCACTTCTGAAAGAACTGGCCAGTGTGAACCTTGTGAATGGCAGAACACTATACCTGAACATGAGTACCGCAGGCTATAAGGCATGATGGATTGACACAGTGGCTGCAGCAATGTGCTCAAACATAGGATAGTGCTGGCCTGGAAAATAGTTCATCGTCCATTAAAAAAAATCATTATATAGGGGCTCATACAACTTTTGTTGTTGTTTTTCCCTAAAGGAGAGCAGTGTATTGGTACACTGAGAGGTATATAGATCAATGGATACGAACAGAAAAGCTACACATATATTCACCAGTCAACAGGAAACTAGCCTTCGAAAAAGGACACAGAAATATCCAAAGGGACAAATTCTGCTTGCTCAACAAATGGTGTTGGACAAACTGAGATACCGTATGTAGGAAAATGAAGCAAGCCCCAAACCTTCCCCCATGCACAGAAATTAACTGAAGAGGGGTTAAAACCTGAAAGTAAACCTCCGGGCTATCATAATCATTTTTTCGATGACCTCATCGGTCAGAAATCATTGTAGGAACGCCAAAGCGTTCTTGTGTTCAACGTCTACATACATAGCAGGTGCTCCAGTAAAGGGGAATCTTGGTGGAGCTGGCTCATCCATTCCTGAAGAGAGTAGAGCACCACGTTGGCCCATCACAGAGCTCAGGTGTAGAATCTTCCTCACTGTCATCCTTTATCTCAGCAGTGTCAGTGTTGGATTATGAATTTCCCAAAGAACCAGTATCGCTCAATTCTGTGCACAATGCTGACTCACTCTCGCTGTTATTTCACTGGTCTAAAAACCCATTTAGGTTAAAATGACACTTTTTTGATGCCATGACCTAAAATTTTTAGTGAGAAAATGTTCCCAATGACATTACATGGGTCTTCGTCTAATCCTGATGCCATGTTCTTTTTCACAGAGACCAGCTTCTTGTATAAATTGCTCAGCATACTGATGGAATAAGAACAGTGAAAGGATACAACCCTGATGCACACCTTTTCTGATTTTAAACCATGCAGTATCACCTTGTCCTGTTCACAGTCTCACCTGGTTCTATCTCTTGGCCTTTGCATAAGCTCCATATGAGTACAATGAAGTGTTGTGCAATGCCCATTCTTTTCCATGGTATCCCCAAGATTCACCTCCTTCCACTCGTGGTTTCCAGAACGTGGGGTTGGGACAAAGCCTGGATAGTCTCATGGCAAGACCAGATCAGGAATGGAGCTGAGCCGGGAGCAGCTTTATTTGCTTGCTCCAGGGAAAGTCTGCCAATGTGACTAAGCCTCAGGGGCTTTCTACAAATGATAAAGGTGAATCCCTCTCTCGTTACCCACTGATCATCTCTGAGCCTCTTGCTCTCATATCCCTTGCACAGACCTCTACCATTAGATGGACAATTCGGTAACGTTTGAACACTTTTCTGATGCTGAGCCTGGGGAGCAACTAATAGCTGAGTAAATATTGATTGAAAGATGGTGAGTGGAAGAAAATAGCTTTGCCAGGTCCAGGTTGTGATGGAGATGAGAGTGTTACCAAATCCTGCTGTCCCCATGGTGGGTTTGCTGTATTGTGCCCAGTCCTGAAAGTCTGAGCCAGGGGTTTTAACGTGGCCCCTTTCAAAACATATAGGTGGAATTCTTGGACCATGAGCTGTCCATAAAGCTTTACCAAGGAGATGTCCGCCCTGGAGCGAAACAACCCAAGAACCTAGATCTTCGTGAAGGTGTTGGTAAGGGATGCAGCGGAAATCATAAACTTGACTGAAAGCAAAAGAAACTTTGCCTTCATGTGCCTGCAGCTGGACGAAGTGGTGCTGGAGCACACCCTCCTTTGTGATTCTTCTTGTTCTTTTTATGAGCTGCTCCCTGGCCTGTGTAGTCCCGTAAATCTGGAAACTCTTTGCTGGTGGGGGCAATTGTTATATCCTCCCCCCAGATCCAGATGTCTTGTCCATGGTCAGTGTGCAATCCTTGTTTGCCAGAGGAGTGGGGCATCTAAAGGCAGGCAGGGGTCACATACTTTTTTTCTACACTTTCTAGAAAGACCAGAGCTAAACATCTTGCAGCCCTTTTCATGTCCTCATTCTTTTCTGTATTTATTTTCCATGAAAGAGGAGAAGAAACGCGACAGCATCTACTGACAGCAAGTCAAATGCCATCGTGTGTGTTCAGAGGGCAGGCTGGTTCTCATTTGCCTAACTCATCAGTCCCATCGTGCCATGTCCATGTTAGATTGTTTAGGGAAACAGATGACATATGTTATGATGCTAAATAAGCTGAAACAGTGCCAGGATGGAGGCAGAAGGGTTTTATTTGTTTGTTTTTAAATGAAGCATGGCTTTCTAGTGACTTATTGTGGTGGGGAAGGGGGGCACCGAGAGCAACAAGACATGGCTGTGACAGTGGTCTGGGAATTGAGACAAATCATTGCTTCTGCAGCAGAGATGAGCTGCCTCTGACCTGTCAGTTACTTGAAGGGAGACTCTGCATTTGGTCAGACAAGTCTCAGTTGGAGATGGTACCAGCTTTCCTCCTGAGCCTCTGTGGTTCCCTTTGAACTACACAGGCCCGAATCGCTTTTAGCTGAGCAACAGCAAATGGCAACACAGACTTGCCATATTGCTCTTTTGCGTACACTCTTTAAAAATCATACTAAATATACATGCATCAAAACATTCGTCACTTCCACGCTCTACAAGATTATAATTAAGTGGCATTCTGCATGTTGTTCATATATCATCCTTACCCATTCCAAAATTATGTCATCACCCTTATGGAAGCTCAGTATCGTCTCAGGGATGGCACTTCCCCTCCAGGCCCTACTGGGTTAGGCTGGGTTGACTAGAGAAATAAATCCAAGGACACTCATATAGGTATAAGAAAGACTCCACCTCACTTATTTGTCCAATTGACATGGCATTATGTAACAACCATACTTACCTTCCTACCTATCCCTGGAAACAATTGGGAGATGTTTGTCTCTATTCATTTTCCTAGACTAGATATTTTTTGTAAGTGGAATTAAGCAAAATGTGTCCTTTTTGAAGCTGATTTATTTCACTCAGCATAATGCTTATGAGGTTCATTCCTCTTGTAGCCTGTGTCAAGAGTTCATTTCTCTTTATGGCTGAGTAGTAGTCCATTGTATATACCGTAGGCAACATGTTTGACTTATCCATTCACCTATTGATGGGTATTTAGACCGTTGACACGTTTGCGAGATTGGGAATAATGTTGCAAGGGCCATCTGTGTATTTGTATCTATTTATGCGCTTGCTTTTAATTGCTTATATCCTTCATTTCCTTTTCTTTCCTTGTTAGACTCAGTATGATCCCCTTCTGCCCCTCCTCTAGCCTCACAACCTCTGTGTCTGATGTGCCAGGATCTCACCAGAAGCCTTAACACCAAGATTCTGAGCCCTGACTGACCATTCTGACCATCCAGGGAATTGAATATTCCGGAGCACACAGAAGATGAAGTTATCAAAACTCCTTAGGCATAACCGAACAACTGGAGGGAGTGCTTTATTGGGCTGGGGGGCTGGGGATTATAGTTGTGAAGGACACCAAGAACAATTGTCATTACCTAGACTGTAAAGACTATGTTCGACATCCATGCTGGTGAGTAGCAGCTGGATTTCAGAAGCTCACAAGTGGCCATCTAGGTGGCAAGTATTGTCACCCTCACTCTGGAGGAAAGAGTGGTGAGTGGACCACATGAACATTAGACTTCATGACTCTGAGCACAGAATAACTAGATGATCTCCAACTATCAATTCCAACTTCTTTGAAAGGGATCACATCCAAAGGTCCTAGATAGTGAAGCAAAATTCACAGTCATAAAAGAGACCAGGCTTATTGGCTGGATAGGGACTAACAGAACCTCTGAAACGATGGTCCTTATTCACTAAGTTTGAAAATGAACTCCTACCTGTGGTTCAATATTCAGCCAAATAATAGATTGGTCTATAATGGGAGCAATTACACAAGTGAGGCACGCAAACCTGAAAACAGCAAACCATTTGATCTCAAAAGGGCAGTATTAATCCAAGGCCCAAGTTCAGAAGGGTAGGAAGAGAGGAGGAAGGGAAACAGAAGACATAAGTAGGGAGTGGAACAAGTCATATTATATTGTGGAGATTGCAATAAGTGGCATAAAACACAATGGGTATGAATTGTTGAATAAAAAACTGATGATCTTGGTAAACCTTCACCTAATTCACAATAAAAACTTATGAGAGAGAAAAAAATCCAAGCACCTAGGCTGCATTCCAGGCCAATAAAATCGGACTCAGTGGAGATGGGACAAAGATGTCTTTTGGACAGCTCTCTGGCGATCCCAATGAGCACACAGGCTGATACCCACCATCTGGAAACTATGGGGTAGCTGCTTCTCCGGTAATGCCTCGGGGGAGCGCTTGGGTCCCTTAAAGAATGCGGGATGATGAAGGGGCAAAGGTCATCAAACCTCACCCACAGCTTTACACTGGGGGGCTGCTCTCTGAGGAATGTGGGAAGGGTCCACTTGCATGCTGTCTCTGTGCAGCAGATCCAACAGACTCAACACCTTTCCAAAGCTGGCAAGAAAGTCCGAGAGACTAGATGTGGGCACCACGCTGTGAGTTTCCCAGAAGGCACGAGACAGATCGAGAGCAGTCACAGGAACACAGACTCCTCCGGAAATGCCGCCATGCGCAGAACATGCATCTCTAATTTCATTTCACACTGACTCAAGCATTCAGTCCTTTTTACGAAAACCCAGCTTCTCATTACAGTAACCGGTTTAAAATGACAATCTTCTGTTGAGCAAGTCTAAGAAATGACCTTCCTTTATTTTACATGGTATAAAAATTCAGTTTCCTAGGCCGATGGGCTCTAGGGACAGGTGTTTTTATGTACTAGACATGGCTTTCAAAGTTCTTCAATTGCCTAAATTAATAACGACTTTTTTCCTTTGGCTTTTCTAAGGGACACATTAATTTCAATCTTTTTCTAAGGAAGTGAATCTCTAGCTATCTCATTTGGATAACTTTCTGCCTTCAGAGTAGAATTTGAAATAATCTGCAAGGTTACCCCTTCCCCACCCTGCCCCAGCAGCCCAGCCTCTTTCTTCCTTCCAGCCTCCAGCCACCGGGGTTTGGTTGGGAAAGGAGATGCAGAAGGGAGTCTCTGGATTTTTCTATCAAAAGGTTGGCCACAACCCCCAGTAGACCAAATGTAATTCATTATGGTGGGTTTTGGTTTTACTACATTAAGAGTTATCCTTAGGGAAATTACAAACAAACAGAAATAGGAAGACTTTATATTTTATTAACGGATGTACTGCTCAGTCTCATTATATTTTAAAAGACAAAGTATAAAAAAAAAATCTGGCTCCATTTAAAATGTCCTGACTAGCAGAACTTAAAATACACAAATCTTAACATGAAAGTCTAGATGAATAAATAAAATAAACAACGAAACAGCTTTCTCAGGAAAAGCCATAATAAAGAGCTCGACTATTTTTTGAGCTGTTTAAGATGCTCGTGTTAAAGGGAAAAGAGTATCATTGTTGACTTTGAAATGTAGAACCATTTGCTTAATTCAGTGATGCTAAAATGGGCAGTTTGGCTGAAGAAAGAAATTGGCTTGTAGCATTTGATGAGCAATTTCTTCTTTTGAATATAGAAATGACCAGGGATGTGGACACGCTTTTTATTCTTTTGAGGACCCTCTAACCAAGAAATCTTTTAAATGATCATTACACAGTGAATGCCTGGAGGCTCTGGAAACTATTTATTTTGACATTATTATAAGCTCAAAATGATTCACCAATGCAAAAGAAGAAGAGAAAAAGCAATTACATACTAAGCTGTAAACACTGGAAGCTTTTCTGTGCTGAAAATAATTGGACAGAGTTTTTTCTTTTTTTAAGTAATAGTGTCCAAAGAGATTCAATGATCTTATTGCTTATGGATTTGGAGCTTAACTATATTCCTTATTTTAAATTTGATATTAGAATAGCAAGATTATAGACCTTGATACAATGTGACTTGGAGAAGTATCGTTTCATTAAATTATCAAGTTAAGGCTCAAGGAGCCTGGTGGAATGTGTGTGACCATGAGGCCAGCCAGTTGGAATCCGCTATGGCTCACAGAGAAAGATGCGGTTCTCAGCTCCTGTAAAGATTTAGAACTTCGGGAACCCACAGGCATAGTTCTACGTTGTCCTTTCAGGGGTCCTCACACTTTTTAAACAGGAGGCCAGTTCATTGTCCCTCAAACCCGCTGGAGGGCCGGACTATAGTTTAAAAATAAAACTATGCACAAATGCCTATGCGCACTGCACATACCTAATTTGAAGTAAAAAAAAAGGGGGGGGCAAAAACACCCGGCATGCTGAATAAATGTCCTCTGAGGGCCATGTGGTCCGCAGGCCATAGTTTGAGGACCCCCTAGATTGATATAAGTCAGAATCGACTTGATAGTGTTAGGTTTCTGGGGTGGTTGACCTCAGTTCTTGCTTAGCAACGCTGAAAGAATTCATATGGCAGAAGCACTTTTGTAAATCCAAGTGAATGTTATGAAAGAAAGTTTCAGGTATCGCAGTCCCCAAAAGTCCCCACTATCTCCGGAAAGCACGCCGGGCTGCATGGCAGGGGTGGGGAAAGTTTGCAGCTGAATATGGCGGTTTCATGGGAGGAATACCTGAGCAGGAGTGCAGAACCAGCTGAGGAGCCACGGCAGGAACCCCCAAGGGCCTCACCCTCCACTTGCAGAGCACGTGAACAAGGGAGGGCGACAAGGAGCCCAGGCCTACTTCTATCACCTCCCAACACCACTGGAGGGCATTGGTCGATCGTACTGGTTGATTTTGGTGCACTTTTGTGAAGTCCTATTCTGTATGACCAGGTGGACCTTCCACCTGGGTCTACATGACTTGGGTCAGAGCATGCTCAGTTCTGAATTTTGCCATAGGTATCTAATGAGTGTGCCTGATTTATTTCCAACCCCTTTGTTGTGGCCCGGACAGCTCATTTTCGTTTAGTGCTGGCATTTGGGAAGACAAGCCCTAATCTAGCAACCTGTCAATAGCAGTAAGTGAATGGAATTAAAACTCAACTCATAGCCATAAATTCAATTCGGACTCATAGCGACCCGAGAGGACAGGGCAGAATTGCCCCCTGAGGATTTCTGGGGCTGGAATTCTTTACAGGAATAGAAGTCTCTTTTTTCTCCCTCCCAGTGGCTCCAAAGGACTGACCTTGCAAGGAGATGTCCAGCGGGTGCCTGCAGGCTCCTTCATTGAAAATCTCTGCTAGTTTATGAAGCGGGAGGGAAATTTTGAGGAGGCCGTCTGCGGCAGAGTTAACTCCCCATTAAAGCCAATGAGCTTTTCCACATCTCTCAAAAAACAAACAAAAAAACCTAAAGTGACTACTTCAGATTAATATGCTGTAGGTAGAACCACCTCCCACTCAGCAAACCAAACCAATCAACCAACCAACCAAACAAACAAAAACACCCCAAATCCTGTTGCCTTCAAGTCAGTTCTGACTCATGCTCACCCCTTGTGGTACAGAGTACAATTGTTGCATGAGGTTGTCTAGGCTGTACCCTTTATGAAAGCAGATGACCCCTTCCTTTTGTGGTACAGCTAGGTGGGTTTGAACTGATAACCTTTATATAAGCAGCCCTATCCAGCGATCTATGTCAACTAAAGTGTCAAAGCATGTAAAGACTGATCCACAACCCCCACTTCTCTCTTCCTCTTCTGTGATGACCTGGAATCCACCTTTTGATCTGGTGGCACCATATTTGTGAAGCAGCCCGAATCACTGACGGACGGTGTGCAGGACAAACACCCTGTAGAATTGCCCTTCCAGCGTCAGAATTTGCATGAACAAGAAATAAACTTCTAGATTTTAAGCCACTGAGGTTTCAGGGGTAGCTTCTTTCTGAAGAACAGACTAGGCTATCCTGCCTGATCATCTCTTCACAGGGTTTTTGTGGAGAGCTACCGGAGCAGCTCGATCCAGGGGAGCTGCCAAAGCAGATACCTACACTTTATCTGGGATTGTAGGTTGTAGTACCAAAGTTTTTATTTGCCCGGGAGGCACTGAGTAAATTTTTTTTCTTCTGAAAACAGGACAATATGTAAGTAAGTTTGGAGACATATGTAGCTGGAGCTGAAAGTCCTCTTACCTTGCAGTTTTCTTTGGTAGAGATAGACTTGTTCTTAATGAAACCCATGACAGTCAGTGTCACAAGTGACTTCTGAGGAGAGGCCAAACAGCTAAGTCAAGGCCAGCCTACCGTTCTCTTAAATGCTGTCTCATGCTCTCATCTGCTCTGACGTGTTTGCTCAGGGGCATGTGGCAGCCACTGGGCGGGCCTTACCATTGGCACTGAAAATCATTGTAGGGGATATTAGAGGATTTACATCAAGAAGACCTGACTTCCTGGCCATTGCTCGGGGGCCACAGTTCCCAAGACAATCAGTGTCAAGGGCAAAACAAAATAAAACATGACGAGGCCTCTGGGGCTGGGTTGAGCTGGATATGTAACCAAAGCCCCCTTCTACCAGGATCTTCCCAAGAGGAGATTGCTCTTTTCCATAGCTAAACAATTTTGTTTAACACACGTTCTGCTGGGGAACCTTCTGGGAAGCAGAAGAAAATAAATCTGCCTTCCTTTGAATTAAGCTGGGTTGGGTCCAAGCCCTGTGTAGTGTGTATTCTTATCATAACATCTAAAGGAGTCTCATTTCACCATTCTTAGCTATTAAAAAAAGAGTTCCAGGCACAATAATTCAATTTAAAATTATACAACAGGAGTAGTTCATATTTAATACACTTTATACAGGTATTACAGGTACAAGGGACGTACTTGTTAACTGCCAGGTTGCTGGCTTGAACCAACCAGCTACTCCACAGGAGGTACTGTGTTTCTGTGAAGATTTTCAGCTTGGAAGCCCACTGGGAGAGCTCTCCTCTGGCTTGAGTCTGAAGGTGCTTGACAGCAGTAGCCTTTTGTTTTTATAGAGGTATAAAGCTTTCTTTCTTTCTTTTTTTTTCTCGGTATAAAGCTTTTTAGAACAACAAAAACAATTCCTTTTGGAAGTAAGCCAGAGATAAAACCACAAGTTACATGCTTTACTTTTTTTCTGTCCTGCTGCTGGCAGCCACCCTTTCATCGATTGTGCACACCAGCATGCTGGTGAAGTGGTGAACTCTGCGCTCTCACTCCCCTGGCTACACACTCGGTCTCCTCACTCATCGTGTGGCTTCACCCAACGCACGGAGCCTCCTGCAGGCTCCTCACCCTGTGTGTGTAAAAGTGCGAAGGAGACAGACTTCCTCAGAGCTGTGCTTTAGAGAGAATCCTCCTCACATTCTCAGCACCGCCTTGAATAGGGCAGCACTGCACATGACATCTACTTGATGATTGTTG